>NW_022639568.1:564502-564728 GCF_010583005.1 Odontomachus brunneus
GTCGTTCTAATTATTTTTGTGGTTAAAATCACAAAAAAGTATAGCTGACGCCGAAAGTAACTATAATTATCTCTCAATGCAATGTTGGGTGTTAAACGTTAAAAACCTTCTTCGATGAAAACCATTAACATTAATCATTAACGTACATTACGATGTTATTGCATACAATAATAGCATTGTAACGATTATTATTGTAATAGTGAGATATTAACGGCACATAAGGAGC
>NW_022639568.1:564738-565176 GCF_010583005.1 Odontomachus brunneus
GGCTTATTGTAGAAAGCTTATTACAGCCATATTTTACTCCTATTGTAGACTATGCTTAAGGGGCTGCTGGAGTCGATGACGAACTCAAACAATATCGATAATGCAGAGACGATCGTCACTAACATAATCACACTATCTTTTTTGTATTTCTTGTATATACAGAACTTACATGAATGTGTGTTGCTTTGTTTTACTATATTCAACAGAAAACCTAACCATATATGTGTGGAAATTTTTCTGCAAACTTTTTCGATATTCTTAAGCTTACAAGTGCAGATGCGAAGGTAGAGCAATGTTCTTCCGAATTTTTCTGTTTGGAGGGTCCACAATTTCGGTATGTACAAGCTGCGGAACTTTTGGATTAGGCAAATATTACGCTAACTGACAGCTTGAGATTTTATATTTAAAATTTTTTGTTCGTTTTCGTCACATATCGAG
>NW_022639568.1:565186-571639 GCF_010583005.1 Odontomachus brunneus
TATTACGATATTATTGCATACAATAATAGCATTGTTACGATTATTATTGTAATAGTGAGATATTAACGGCACATAAGGAGCAAGCACGGATGTCTTAGTGCTATTAAATACTAATATTACTTTTTTAATATTAATATGATTGTGGGAGGATAAAATTGTCCAGTATGTTCAACGCGCGTATCGAAATTTTTTTTTCGATTATCGTACGCGGATTATCCTCCCACAATCATATTAATATTAAAAAAGTAATATTAGTATTTAATAGCACTAAGACATCCGTGCTTGCTCCTTATGTGCCGTTAATATCTCACTATTACAATAATAATCGTTACAATGCTATTATTGTATGCAATAACATCGTAATGTACGTTAATGATTAATGTTAATGGTTTTCATCGAAGAAGGTTTTTAACGTTTAACACCCAACATTGCATTGAGAGATAATTATAGTTACTTTCGGCGTCAGCTATTAATATCGGCGTTAATATCTCACTATTAGTTTATCTATTCAAAGGAGCTTTCTATTATTTCGATTATTATTGTACCTGTGCACAAGTAGAAAGCACTTGTCGATTAGGAGAACCAACTCGTCGTTCGTATACTTATCGGGTACGATGTCAAGGGAGACCGTGGTGACATGTCTGATCGCCGCGAAAAAATCCAACGGCTGATCCCTCTCGATCTACAAACAGTAAAGGTACGTCTACAGTGAGAGTAAAGTATGGCTGTAAAAAGTAAGAATAAGAAATCGACCAAACATTGCTGAATGTGGGAAGAATAATCGACTGAGCGATTTCTCACTCTTACTTCTTATGGGCTTTCTGCAATAAGCCGTTTGTCGTAACACATAACGTATAACATGAGAAAAAAATTTACTAAATTTCAAAAAACGTTTGTTTGGATAGTACTGTGAAGATATTTGTTTATATTAAGTATTTTCTAGAATTAAAGGAATAAATTTATATTTAAAACTTCTTTATTTAATTTTAGAAAATAATTAAACAAATATCTTCACAGTACTATCCAAACAAACGTTTTTTGAAATTTAGTAAATTTTTTCTCAGTGCACATAAGGCATAAGAAAATTCACCAATTGCAGTCGTTCAGAATAAAAATGAAGAATTCTGATTGGTGGATTCTCTTATGCCTATGTGTTATGCGTTCTATGTTACGACTGTACTGAGAGAAAAATTATCTTAAAATCAACAAATATTTCCTTGGTTAAATATTTCCTTGGGTGCCATTAACATATTTACTTAAATCTACATTCTCTTTACTTAAATAAAATATTGTTTACTTGATTTAAATAAACAATATTTGATTTAAGTAAAGAGAATGTAGATTTAAGTAAATATGTTAATGGCACCCACCAAGGAAATATTTGTTGATTTTAAGATAATTTTTCTCTCAGTGTAACGGCTTATTGTAGAAAGCTTATTACAGCCATATTTTACTCCTATTGTAGACTATGCTTAAGGGGCTGCTGGAGTCGATGACGAACTCAAACAATATCGATAATGCAGAGACGATCGTCACTAACATAATCACACTATCTTTTTTGTATTTCTTGTATATACAGAACTTACATGAATGTGTGTTGCTTTGTTTTACTATATTCAACAGAAAACCTAACCATATATGTGTGGAAATTTTTCTGCAAACTTTTTCGATATTCTTAAGCTTACAAGTGCAGATGCGAAGGTAGAGCAATGTTCTTCCGAATTTTTCTGTTTGGAGGGTCCACAATTTCGGTATGTACAAGCTGCGGAACTTTTGGATTAGGCAAATATTACGCTAACTGACAGCTTGAGATTTTATATTTAAAATTTTTTGTTCGTTTTCGTCACATATCGAGCAATGCTCCTATTTATTTTTGCACGTACTTTTATTATGTAAAAATATTTGTAATTCTGTGTAACCAATACGATGTTTGCAGAAAAATGTCATTGTTCTGTATAAAGTTTTCAGCTTCAGAATCCTCTTAAAAGATCGTCGCGAAGAAGAGCGCACAGAAGAAGGGCGTGAATCGCTTTATTATTTCACGTTTCATACGGTGACAGCGAACAATACCTGCTGGACTACCGACTTCATCAAGTGGCTCTTCAGCAACGTTTTGAAATGCAGATTCGTCGTCGCGATCGCAGAGATCGGTGCTGGGAAGAAGGAGAGAACGTTGAAAGTACTAATATTATTTGCATTGTTTTTTCTCGATCATACTCTTACTCGATCGTACTCTTACTCGTAGTAGAAGTTCTCTCCTTAGAATCAGCGGCCGTCGACACGAATTGGAACTCCTCGTTGGTGAATATTGTACGCATATTCATGCGGTCCGTGACAGACATCCTTGCTGCAGACGTTGAGTTGGCGTCAGCGTTCGATATGCGTGTTGGTTTCTTATCGAATTGCATCAACGTCTTGATTATCTGTGAATATTGAATGCGAAACGAGGGTAGATCGAAACAAAGGAAATTTTATCGATCATGTTTGCTGAGTTACTTTACTTGGAAACGAGTACGACAAAAGTCACAAACTGAGTCATGGGGAGAATATATTTAAAGTTGAAGGAAAAAATTAAAGAAAAGATCAAATAAAGATAATTTTTTGAAGATAAGCTAAACAGCTGAAAATCTCTGAGATAAGCTAAAAAACCCAGTTTCCCAGCATTCTTGGGAAAATTGTTGTTGTTGGCTTGTTAAAATTATCGTCATCGTACAGCGGATTAAAAGATTAGAGGATTGTGAAACCAATATATTATTATAAATATATTAAACGAGAAACTTACACGAGAATTACTTAAAGAATCGAGAGAAACTGAGATTGTTCACGGGACTATCTACCAGATGAGTCAGAAATTTCAAGGTATAACAGTTTTATCTCAACAAACTTACATCATATGTATGTAAGGTTTTCACGATAGTAGTCGATAAATCACACGAAAACGGAAAGGTCCTATTCTGTTTATATTGATGTAATATATTCTCCCCATGACTCCGTTTGTGACTTTTGTCGTCCTCGTTTCCAAATAAAGTAACTCAGCAAACATGATCGATAAAATTTCCTTTGTTTCGATCTACCCTCGCATTCAATATTCACAGATAAAAGGAAAGGTCCTATTCTTTAGTAAAAGTTGCGATAGCGCGAGAATCTCCCAGGAAACTCGTAAAAACTGAGAGTTTGGTATTTCTGACACATATCAGCTATCATTGTGTTGCTTAGTGCATATAATTATATAATAACAGTTGCCTTGATTGCATTCTGTTACTCGCAGAAGCGCGCGATGCACGCTCTCTCGTTATCAAGAAGTGTACTTGGAGAGGTGTACCTTGACGTTGCGCGAGTCCTTGACAACGTATTCGTACTGGCTTGGGGTGCAATGACGCCACGCGCTGAACGACAACACCAGGTCGTTGGACCGCGACGCTTTCCCGGCATGCCACAAGTCGCTGATGGCCGCGCCGTGGACCACAAAGTCCCTGGCCTCATCGTTGCCGATCACGGAGAGCGTCACTTCGCCGGCCGAGATCGTGATATTCGCTGCGAAAGAATTTTTTGCGTTTGTATGTGACTTGATATTATTGGCAGAGCGAAAAAATACGTTCGCGCAGCTTCCCTCTTGTGCAAAATTGACGGCGTCGTAGACGATTCTCGTCGCGAACACTCACTCCGGGGAACGCGGCCGTCCTGATTCGAGTCGCGGATGCGAATCGCACACTCGATCACTTTTTGCACGGTGTCGAACGTGAACTGATCGTCGCCCACCTTCCACGCCGCCAGCAAGCCTCCCGCTGCACTTTGCACATTTTTATATGTCGTGAAAATTGCAGGAGCGAGACAGTGAACGAGCGACGAGGATATCAGTTAGAACGAGTGTTCGCTGCTCGTTCATCGACTCGCGCTCATCGTAATCTCCACACCAGAAAGCTTCAATATGTCTCCTTCACTTCGGTACACTTCACGCGCAACCGCACCGATGTAATCGTTCAAGATTGTCGTGAACCTCAGACTGCCCACGTTCTCGTCGTGGATGTATCTGGTGAACAAGGCCGAGAAACCTGTCGTGTGAAAATGTTATCTTGAATTGATGAAATCATATTTTTCATTGATCTTAAGTTCGAGACGAAAGTCTCATGTAGACAACAAAGCTTGATTGGATCAACCAAGTGTTTGCTGGAATATGAATGGGCCGGAAATCCGGCTGATGTTACCAGAATTCTATTGAAGTTAACAAGATTTTCGGTTAACTTGAACAGTTGGAAGTTCTGGTTGGCCAGAAATCTTGTTAACTTCAACAGGAATTTTTGATTCGTTCATATTTTATATCAAACGTTTAATACAACTAAACATTTCTTTCCGTGCAAATATTCAAATATCCAATATCAAATATTGATATTTCCAATGAATTTGAAATCATATGTATTTAACTGTGAGTGAGAGAAAAATATTCCTCAAGTCTCCGAATATGACCAATTGCTAATCGACTGACCTGACGTATTCAGCAACAACAGAACGGCGCGAAAGCTTCGCGAGCTTTTCTGTGACAGAACGATTCCGCGTAATATCTCGTCGGGAAGGAAGGTCGCCATTAGATGGATCCGTTCGTTGGCGTCTTGCAGATCCAACGCCTGAAAGAATCAAGTTAGAGGAGTTAGTTAAAGGAGAAAAGGAAGAGGGATCGCAGGAACTCCAACCTCTCTCAAAGTGAATCTGTCCTTTTGGAAAATAGGACCGATCAGATCCGGTATCCAGGACGCGATGAAGGTCTCCCCATCCATTGCGTTGTGTGCCATATTCGCGAAAGTGACTTTCCCAACGAAATACAACGGTGACACGATCGAGAACGACGCGCCTTCGCCCTCTGAAACTGATACCGAATGAATTTATCAGTTGTTCGTTGCACACATCTGCCTATCGTTTGCAGATATTGAATATTGTGTGCTGCAAAATGTCTGAGTGGATCTCCAATTTAAATTCGATTAGTCGATCTGAGAGAATCAGTTTGATGGAAAACAAAATTCACTTTCTTTGATTTTCTCAATGCACTTCTGTGGCTTTAATGAGAGAGAAAGTGAGAGAGAGAGAGAGGATAATCAAGTGAACTGACAGCTTCATTTTTAATAATACACACACGTAAATCCCAAAGATCTTTATTTGCATGTTTGTTTGAGAAAATGACAGTGACTTTATTACAATTAATAAGTCCAAGATTGACTTTAATTCGCACGCCCTAACGACGAGATGCCTGACATAAGCAATCGCATCGTTCGCCGATGATTTATACCGAGTATTTCCTATGTTAGCTGCAGCATGTGAGACGCATTCGCGCATATCATTCACTCTATAATTTACGCTCGCATACATAATCAATACACGAAGTCGCCGTGAAGATCTTTACGGATCCTTCGATTCAATGGACGTGTGTTAAGCTTGATGTCGAATCGACCAGTATGATGAACGGATCAACGATCGATCTTTTGTCAGATAATCGTCCGACAATTGCGGATCAAGAAAGAATCGTCTCTCGCGCGAAAGAGAGACGGCATCCGAGCGATGTGCGTTACATGTAAATTTTTTCATCCATCTTTGGAAAGGTACTCCCATACAAAGAAAAAGGAAACAAAATGTACTTTGAGGAAATTAATTGTCCGACTTTTCTGACGCAAATCTCGAATTGTGTTGAAGTGGGAGGATGTACCTGATTTATACGTAACGTCACATGCCGCAGAGAGAATTATGCATTTAAAAAATATATATTATATGCTTTTTTTTGTAACTTTTGTGTGTGTATTTGCTTGCACGTGTATCCAAAATATACAAAAATATATAATCTCTTATATAAATATAATAATAACGTTTTTTATAATTTTACAGCTTTCTCTACATATAATCTCTATATATAATCTCTCTCTCTCTCTCTCTCTCTCTCTATATATATATATATATATATATATATATATATATATATAATCTTTATATATTATTTTTTTCACATTCGCGCTTTTGACTGCGTTCTGATTAGCATCGAAGGAAATAAGAGGAATTCGCGCTCAGCGTCAAACGAGCACTACGGGGCTCGTAATTATAAAAAAAAACTATGTAATACATCACCACCAACTGACATACGTCATGTCGAACTGTCAATGAAGGAATTGCTTGATGTAAAACTGTAGTCTCAAATAAAAGCTAATTAGAACGCAGCCAAAAGCGCAAATGTAAAGAAAATAATATATAGAGATTATATATATAGAGATTATATATAGAGATTATATATATAGAAAGTTACAAAATTAGAAAAAGAGGTTATTATTATATTTATATAAGATATTATATATTTTTGATACGTATATTTTGGATACATGCAAAGCATATACGAACACAAAAGACACGGAAAAGATGTATTATATATATATATATATATATATATATATATATATATATATATATATATATATATAT
>NW_022639568.1:571649-578494 GCF_010583005.1 Odontomachus brunneus
GACGTAAAACGTCCCTCGCGCTCGCGTGCAAGAGACCAAGAGAGAGAGAGAGAGAGAGAGAGAGAGAGAGAGATGAGGTGGGACGAGAGTTTCGCCGACGCAACCGCGAACGTTCGCGAGTGTTTCGAGAATTTTAATAATCCCCGATGTAACAAACGTTAACTCACGTATATAGTATCCGTTGACCCACATACTGAGGCAAAAATGTTCGGCCTCAACCAATCGTTGGTTCGTTCGTTCGTTCGTTCGTAATTACGCTCACGTACGGGCCGTTGCTACTCAGTCACGTTGATCGATCGTTCTTAATCTATCCCCCTGCGCGAAACATCGTACAACGCCGCGATCTCGTCCGGCCGATCGAATATGCGAAATTACGGGATCCCGGCGAAGCCGAGGAGTTTATTTATAACGCGATACATGCGCGCTGCAGCCATCCAGGCATCAGCGGCGCGCGTCAGTGGACGCAAGTTATTATTTCAAACGAGGTTTATTTTAAGCGGCGAGTGCGAGAACGCGCGTCTCTCCACCTCCTCGGCGCGGCAAGCAAATAAATTATTTGCTCGTCCTGGCCATCATCCCGCATCAACTGTTATCTTACGCTCAGTTATATCCACCTGTGATATTTCCTGGCCCGTATGATCAAACAAGGTTCATTCCCAGCCGTGGTCCATTAATACCGCGATTATTCCCATCGTAATTTTCATACGCGCATTTCAACTCGGCATTTCAGCTCATTTCAACGGCAGTGCCACGTACATATTTGTATATGTGTATATATATATATATATAAAAATATATTATATATATATATATATATATATATATATATATATATATATATATATATATATATAATTATGCATTTAAAAAAAAATATATATATATTTTTTTTTTAATGCATAATTCTCCTCTCTGTGACCCGTAAAATTAAGCATAAATCAGGTACACCTTCCCATTTCAACTCAATTCGAGATTTGTGTCGGAAAAATGACAATTAATTTTCTCGAAGTCCTTTTTGTTTACTTTTTTTTTCGTATGGGAGTATCTTTCCAAAAATAGATGGAAGATTTGCATATAATATACATCGCTCGAGTGCCGTTTTTCTTTCCGCGCGAGAGACGATTCTTTTATGATCCGCAATTGTCAGACAATTATCTGATAAAAAGTCGATCGTTGATCCGTTCATCATACTAGTTCGCTTCAGTTCGACGACGTCAAGACACACGAACAAGCTTCCATTGGATCGGGGGATTTGCAAAGATCGTTTCGTTTCTTTTCTCGCATATGCTTTGTATTTATCCAAAATATTTAAAAATATATTATCTCCCTTTTTCTAGTTTTTTAAATTTTCTATATATATGTATATATATGTAATCTCTATATATCATTTTCTTCACATTCATGTCTTTGACTGAATTCTGATTAGCATCGAAGGAAATGAGAAGGACTCGCGCTCGGCATCGAACGAGCACCGGGGCTCATAATTATAAAAAAAAAACTATCTAATACGTCACACCACCAACTGACATACGTCATGGCGGACTGTCAATAAAGGAGTTACTTGATGTAAAAGTGTAGTCTCAAATAAAAGGCATCTTTTTCTCTTGGCGAGAGGTCCGCTGATATTCAAAGAGTTTACGTATCCACTCTTTAAGACATTCGTTTCGGCGTCGTTCAATGCCTAACGCGAGCGAATCGAGGGATTAGAAGAAATAAAAGGGAAAAAGAAAAAGACGCATCGAGAGGCAGTGAGAAAAGAAGAAAGCAAAAGGAAGAAAAATCAAGAAGAAAGTATAGCAAAAGAAATGGAAAAAAATTAACGCATCGCGTGAGATCAATATTAGGTACTCAATTGCAAACGGGATCATCATCCCCGCGAGGACACGTCGACGGCATGAATGAAAACGCACGTCGACTATCTTCACGCATTCTTCCTACATTCGGGCGATCATTGGAATACAAATAAATAAAAATATCATATTGTACTTCAGAGAAGTTAAAGGTGCTCTACAAGGTACTTGTACATGAATTACTCCTTACTCCTTACTCCTACTCCTACTTCCTTAATACACGAACAAGCGTCCATTGAATCGGGGGATTCGCAAAGATCGTTGTTTCTTCTCTTGCATACGCTTTATTTACCCAAAATATGCTAATTTATCTAAAATATACAAAAATATATAATCTCTCTTTTACTAATTCTACAACTTTTTATACATATGTATATATGTAATCTCCATATATTATTTTCTTTACATTAACTGTTATTTTATCGTTCGATGCAAAGAGAATAAAAGACAAATGGGAGTCAAAAATCACCGGTATAATAGCGAGAATGTTAATGCGTATGATTTAAATTTTTTATAAAAAAAATTAATAAAACTTTTTAAAAATTAATAAAAATTGCAAAAAATCCGCGAACATTTCGGACTCATTCCGAGTTATTTTCAATCTGAAACGTTCGCGGATTTTTTGTAAGTTTTATTAATTTTTGTAAAAAATTTGGATCATTTATATTACCATTCTCGCTATTACACCGGCGATTTTTGACTCTCATTTGCCTTTTATTCTGCTTGCATCGAACGATTGTATATTAACAGAGTCTTTACATATATATATAACTGTTACTTTATGTTGTGTGCTATAGTGTTATTTTCTTTACATTAATTGCATTCTGATTAGTATCGACTTAGGTGAGGAGGACTCGTGCTTCGAATGAATACCGGTACGCTCGTAATTACTTGTCCTACCTTTCATAGCCTTTCAACCGTGCAATGACAGCTGGAGCTCGCAATCTCGTGCTGTTTGAGACATTTCTTCTCGAAGATGTGCAAATTAAATTTTTGCATGTTGCCGTACGATGTACCGCACATATTGCACGTAAAGGGCTCCGCGATGCTGTGATAACGCGCGTGTGCAATGTATACCGTCTGGTCGGGGAACGGTATGTCGCAGTATGAGCACACGAAGCGATCCTGGCTGCCGGGCGATTCGCTCTGCATCGATGTCTCCTCGTACTTCTGACCCGGGCACGCAGAGTCGCCGGCAGAGTCCTTTCCCGGGGAGGACGACGGTGCCGTCGACGCGGCTATAACCGAGGTTAACGAAGTGGGAGTCGCCACGAACGAGATCGACGGAATGGACGCGGCCTGCGGCGAGGTCGACGGGGTCGGCGAGGCCACGAGCGAGATCGACGGAGCCGACGCGGCCTGCGGCGAGATCGACTGGCAGAGTCGCTTCTCGTTCTGCATCATCTCCTCGTCCGTGTCCTCTTCCTTTTCCACTATTCGATGCTCGAGCTTGATGGCGACGCCCTTGCGTCTCCTGGTACCAACCTTCGGCGAGCTCGCCAGATTCAACGGTAACTGCTGGTACGGCAGCTTGCTGGCGGCGACCTCGTTCCTCAGCGAGGAACCCGAGGTCAAGTCCAACGGCATAATCGTGTTCTCGATCGTGGAGCCTTCTAGAGTCTTGTACTCGCCGACCTTCGCGGTACTCGTCGCTGGAGTCGCCATTTCCTCCTCTGCGCCCTCGGAGCTCTGCCGTTCCGCCTCGTCGCTGGGCGCCGTCATCTGCGAAATCTCGTCGAAGCCGAAACCGCCGTTTGGCAATAGCTGTTGCGTCTCCATGTTCAGCGTGCATATATGGGATCGGAATGGAAAATGGACTCTCTCCTGACTCGTTTGTTCGTTCTTCTGTAGCACCAGGTTGTTACCCTTTCTGCCGTTGAATATATTGGCTAACATGCTGACGCCTAAGGTGAATGATGTGGGCACGAGCGCCGATCTAGACGACATTGACGGCAACGCCTGCGGTGACGTCTGCGGTGACAACGACGTGGACGGCTGGACGTTGTCGTTGCTGTTGCTGCTGTTACCTTCGCCACTGGCCATCGTTTGCGTGGCGGTGCTCGTGCTCAGCTCGTCCGTCGCAGTGGCCGTCGCTGTCGCTGTCGATGTTTTATTGTCGCTGTTCTTTGGCCTCTGCTTAGGACCGCGTCTCGTACCGTAGACATCGATCACCATCGGGCTCAGTGTGCCATCCACGTTCAATACCGCCGCTGGCTGGTGATTGTACTTGCGCAGGTGTTGCTTCAACGTGTGGCAATACTTGGTGGCGTACTCGCAATCCATGCACCTATATTGATAGACGCTCGAGTGCGACTTCATGTGACTGTTAAGCATGGACTTATTCACGCATGTGTACGAGCACATGGAACACTTGTACGGCTTGGCACCGGTATGGTTCAACAGGTGGTACTCGAGATGATGTTTGTACTCAGTCACAAACGGGCACTTGTAGCAACACATCAATTTGCTCGGCTTAATGTGGATCCGTATGTGACGCCAGTACTCGAGTTTCGTCACCGCCTTGAAGTCGCAGTTCTTGCAAGGGAAGGTCTTTACCTTGCCTTGGGAGTTCATGCGGGGCACCAGCACTCCCGGCTCTTCAGCACATTTGTCGTCGTCTTGGCTGTCGTTCCTTAACGGCGTGGAATGCCTTTCCTGGTTATGGAAATGCCGCAACTGGTTTAACGCCATGTTGATAACTTCCAAGCTGCTGTTGGTTCTAGACATGATGTGCTCGGTCAAATGATGAATGATCTCTTGCCTGGAAGGAGGAACGATACGATATCGTATGATTAAGTGATCTCATCTCGTTGTGAATCATTTTGCAACATGCTTTTCTTCTCAGAGAAGCAAAATGCCTCTTATTTGAAAATGTTTGTTCGAACTATTTCATACTTTAATGCACCACGTGCTATATTGAGAAAGGATACTTGAAAAATACGTGCGTGTGGCCATAATAGAATCATTATCGTATTGATTAGTTACCTTAACCAAGACTTAGTTAAAATTTTATTACAGCTAAGTTTGCTACGAATATCTCTTCCGAGTTAATGGAAGAGTTGAAGAATAAAAGTTAAAAGTACACTGAGAGAAAAATTATCTTAAAATCAACAAATATTTCCTTGGTGGGTGCCATTAACATATTTACTTAAATCTACATTCTCTTTACTTAAATCAAATATTTTTTATTTAAATCAAGTAAACAATATTTGATTTAAGTAAAGAGAATGTAGATTTAAGTAAATATGTTAATGGCACCCACCAAGGAAATATTTGTTGATTTTAAGATAATTTTTCTCTCAGTGTACTTTGAGACAGTATCTTATCGCGCTTTTATCGAGCGCGTTAATAACATATTAAT
This sequence comes from Odontomachus brunneus, assembly GCF_010583005.1. Taxonomy (NCBI): domain Eukaryota; kingdom Metazoa; phylum Arthropoda; class Insecta; order Hymenoptera; family Formicidae; genus Odontomachus; species Odontomachus brunneus. Next base: position 576,861 of record NW_022639568.1, read on the forward strand.
AACATATTAATCGCTCTCATTAAGAGCGATTGATGTACCTATCGTGCGTAGCAAAGTCGCAAATCGAGCATTTATCTTGCAAGTTGCCACTGGAGGGTCCTTCGCCCGGGTCATAGCTCTCCGACATGATATCCTGTTGCAATTCGGATTCCTCAGACTGCGGGCTGTATTCTATACTGGCAGTCGATATAGAACTTGAGTCCTTGTAAGTGCCAATCTCAAGAGACATCAGGGAATTTTCCAAAACAGAGGATCGCATGCTGCCGCTGCAACAACTGCTCTGCAGCTTGAGCTGTGATTATCAGGCGACGTGGTATACGTCGCAACACCAAATACAGTACTTGGCCCAGCTTCCTTGTTCTCGTTGGACTTTCGCTCTTTCCTGTGGAAAAAAGTGAAAATTGTAGAAGATCGTTGATCTCTTCCTCTTTTCAAAAGAAAAAAAAATACGAGACAATAAAAAATTTGGTAATTATCGGGTATAGGGGAGTCAGCTCCAATGACCTTGATCTTGACATATATTGTAGAAGTCATCCTCCTGAGTAACTCTCAGAAGGTTTTAGCCGTCGCTCGTTGTTCGTTAAAAAGTTATTAACAAAAGAAGTTGCATAAAATGAGTATAATTTTTGGACACTGTATATACAATATCGAACGACTAGCGGGGAGCTGCGCCCCCCGCACCCCCCCCTCAAAACTAACCTAACCTACCTATCGTCACATTAACCATCAGTCATTGTTTATTAAAGTGTTCAACTTTTGTGTTAATGTGACGATAGATTAGGTTAGGTTAGTTTTGAGGGGAGGTGCGGGGGGCACAACCCCCCGCTAGTCGTTCGATATTGCAGTTATTATTCGATATTGCTCGTTAACAGTACACAGTATCGTTTTTGTATATACAGTGTCCAAAAATTATACTCATTTTGTGCAACTTCTTTTGTTAATAACTTTTTAACGAACAACGAGCGACGGCTAAAACCTTCTGAGAGTTACTCAGGAGGGTGACCTCTACAATATATGTCAAGATCAAGGTCATTGGAGCTGACTCTTCTATAGTCTATAATTACCGAAACTTCTTTTGTTAATAACTTTTCAATAAACAATGAGCGACGGCTAAAACCTTTTGAATGTTACTCAGAGTAGTGACCTTGACAATATATGTGAAGATCAAGGTCATTGGAGCTGACTCTCCTATACCCGATAATTACCATTTGACGCGAGAATGAGAGAATATTCTCCTTACCTTAAAAGTTTTCATTATCATTTTCCTTTTTTACGCTATATTCTTGGCCTGTGAAAATTGTATTTTTTCGAAATATTATTTGCAGTAAAGTTTAATAAATGAAACTTGACTAATAATTGTTCATCACGTGACTTTATTTTTTCAATTTCTTTTTTGATTTCAAAACATATACTTCGACGTCCATCCAGCGTGAAAAGAAAGAGAAAGAGAGAGGAAGAGAGAGAGAGAGAGAGAGAGAGAGAGAGAGAGAGAGAGAGAGAGAGAGAGTGGGGTGTGGTGAGGGGAAGGCAGAGAAAGCGAGAGAGAGTGTGACGCATAATAAGGTTTCCCCTCTGACCTGCCGAGGTCGGGTGCTCCGGTTGCGACCTCATCTCGCGCGACTCTCTCACGAGGG
>NW_022639568.1:578504-588171 GCF_010583005.1 Odontomachus brunneus
GAGAAAGAATTTTACGAACATATTTCTGTTTCGAAAGCTTGGTGTTGGTGTTGATCACTACTATCGAAGTCACAGCGACATTTTGCCTCGTTGCTGGCGTAGGGAGAGTTCGAAGAATGAGAAGGATGAAGTACGCGATGTACGCGGGGAGACTCGTAGAAAAATCCAGAGGTAGAATAAAAGGGAGATAGAGAGATTCAGGGGGTCGAATCGACGAGGGGTTGAGCGATTACTCACCACGATCCTATCCACCCCAAACGGGCGTGGTTGAAGATGGAGTGGGGTACTTTCGTTCCTCGACAACGGTTCGTCTGCTACTGCTGCTGTTGTTTCAATGTGCAGAATTCTTTGGTGCCAGCCGGGCCTCTGTCTATCTTGCCGCTATTTTTGAAAAACAATGTCAAAAGAGATTTATTAGACCAGCGCGAAAGCCCTGAACGAGAAATGTTTGAGATTTTATACATTATATTTTTTTTAGATTTTATTCGTAACGACAACGATCTCTTCGAGCTTGAAGTTTTGTTCTAGTTTTTTTCCAGGTTTATTTTCCTTTTTCTATTTCTTTTCTTACGAAAAAATTTTTCAGGGAAGAATTTTCTAGAATATCTTATTTTAAAAGACACCTTTGGCGATGATAATGTGCTATAGGTTTAAAATTAGTGCATATGTCACCAAAAGAACCATAAAACAGCAGTAATGGTTGAAGGAAATAAGATAAAGGTAATTGGGGCAAACAAAAAAAAATGGTAAAAAGGTCGCATGCTCTGTTTTCTTACAATACCTTACAAATTTATGGTCTGGTATAGAGAACACGATCTCTTTATAGTATTTTCTTACAAATAGTATTTTTCGACATTGAACATTTAACATTGATATTTAACATTGAAGAAATATCTCTTCGTTCGGATAATATACTGTCAGAAAAGTTCTTAAAAATAATAGCATTTTTGTAAGTAAAAGACCCGAGATAAATTTAAGAATTTGATATTAAAATTCATAATAGTGAAGATTTTCGTAACATTAGGATTATTAGTTACAAGTTAGTTATAATATTTCAGATTTCTTATGAAATCTAATATTTTCTATCTTATATTTCATGTTTTCTTATTAAATTTCATATTAAATTATGAAACATTATAACATGTTATGATATGTTAGAATAATTTTTCTAAATATATCATAAATACGAGACTGTTTTAGTCACGTAGTCTGAAAGATTTAGCTTGCAAAGTATCGTGGTTTTTATTGAGATTTCAACGGAGTTATCCAAAAGTTTTTGTTATCGCAAAAGTTGTGCAACTATGTGTTATTAAAAATATAATATTAATTTTACTATTACTTTTCATAACAAAGTTATGTAAAAAACTTCACGTCCCAGTTATTAAATTTAATACAAAGTTTTCTAACAATGTATTTGTGCTTGGGCGAAATTGAAAATCCCGATATTCCGTATCAAGTCGGTGCAAAAGTAAAATAAAACTAAATAAAAAATGTATGAAATAATAGAATTGAATGAAAATGTAAAATAAAATAAGTCATACAATTTCGAAGGATCAATAATTTTCATCACCTAAAGTGATCGTCAATTCGGGATTTCTTCAAATGGCGAATGAGAATTTGATAGAAAACGGACAATTTTTTCTGCATTTGCTTTTAGCAACAAAATCTGATCAATGCGAGATGCGAGCTGCTCTGCACGATTCGACGAACTCAATTTTCTCGAAGGGTTGCGAGATCCGTGTTGACTGTCACTTGCACAACACGTAGCAACTGTTCGCAATGCAAAACAAAGTCGATTCAAGGTTTAACAATAAGCTGGCCTTGAAAAACTCGAGCAACTGTTAATGCAGGATGTCCCACATTAGATGCGTCTCACGTATCGTACCCCTTCGACAGGTCAATGTGGTCAGCAAAAATAGAGCAAAAGGCAGCTGATATCCTTTTCGAAACTGAACTTTCTATTTTTTCAAAAGAACGGCAAACTTCGTGTTAGCTCTTGTAAGAATTTACTACACTTTTTTATTTTTAAGTAAAATAGAACGAAAAATAACTTCTTCACGGTCACTTCTGCTATTTCTAAATAGGGCGAAAAGTAACAACTTAAAATTTCGTGCAACTTCTCGTTTTATTATATCAATTTTTCTCGTTCTCGTTTTATTATATCAATTTTTCTCATTCATGTGATGCAATATCACTTTATACTAGACCAAGACGAAATCATTAATTTGTCGCAAATTTTTATATGGATATCAGAAAAAAGGAGCGAAAGGAAAGATAAATTATTTAATTTTTCTATTCTCTCTTTCTCTCTCTCTCTCTCTCTGTTTTATTCTCTTTTCTTATCTTATTTCTTATTACATTCTTATTCTTACTTTCTACCTCTTACTTTTTTCCTTTTTCCCTAGAATTATTTCTTACTCAGCGCGGTTTGTCTTAACGCATCATCATTGTCTTTTTGTTTAATGCATAAGGAAATTCAACTTATCAAATTTCTGTTCCGTTATACCAGGTTAAGAAACCTTATCGCGATTGGTTCTCAAACAGAGCCCATTCAACCCTCAGAGAATATCGAGCGCCCCAGACGACTAATAATACCATTTTGGCTTGCGCCTGAAAAAATAATATCGTACTACGACAGATACTAGGTGCCACAGAAACGCCAATGAGAACGATTGACTTATCCTAGATCAGAATATTTTTCCGAAATTGTGGCTTCTTTCACTCTGGGAGATGCGCCATCACGCACTAACAGAGATTATTCCATCATGGCGATCACGCGCAATAAAACGAGTTTGTCTCTTTCGGCCGGCCGAGGAAGGGTTGCAACTGTCGCGCGAATTGCCGCCCTTCGACGAGACCATGCTCGCTTTTCTCGTCGCGGAGAGCTGCCGACAGGAGCTGCGTGAGTCTAAAAGTTCGGTAGCTCGATATTCCACTAGTGACGAACAAATTGAGAAACTGCGCTAAATCCTATAATAAAGAAATACCACGACAGAGAAATGAAACGGCTTGGAATTTTTACCTGTCCTTGAAGCTGACCTTTGTAATCGATAATCCTTTTCAAAAACCTTCCATGTATTTTGGATTAAACCGGCGAAGCTTCGAGACCCTTGAAGCGAGAGTGAATTTTCGAATAAAACTCCCGACCAAACACTACATATATGTTATTTTTTATTTATTATCCACTACATTGATTACATTGAGAGAAATTATTCGATAAGAAATTAACAAGCGCATATTTCCGATCAAAATACAGATGAATTTTTGTATCCGATCAGAAACATCCGATAAGAAGTATCGGTTCATAATTTTAATATCGGTGTATAATCGATTTTTGATCAGAAATATCCGTACATTAATTTTTGCCGAATAATTTCTCTCAGTATGTGTAAATATAATATAATTATTATAGAATAATCCTTCTCGCTCTCTTTTTCACACGTATGTGTACGAAAAGAATTATCCGTTGCTGTCTGTTTATAAGAGTCATTCTACATTAGCAAGTCTCAAGGTCGCATGAAAATTAAGCAATCACAGTCAATTCTTTAATCGTAAGAGGAATGATTGACTGTGATTGGTAAATTTTCTTATTATCTTGCGATTTGCAACTAATGTAGAATCGGCCTTACATGTTATGTGTCGAGACAAACGATGTGATAACCGAACAGTCGCTTCGACGAATCCCGATAAATACATGAAAATCATTCAAGAGTCCCACGAGAGATGGACAATTCGCAATCATCTACGCAAACATTTGAATTCGCGTTTGTTTAAACGGCAAACGTCTCGGCGGTCTAATCCTCTTTGTACGCGGGTAATCATTCAGCGTCTTCAAAGTGACAAGAAGAGCGGAGTAAATTCTATGTCGTAGAATTACGCAAACAAGATCACCCGACAAATATATCTGTCTCCCTGTCTGTCTGTCTGTCGAGCACGAATCGCATTTCTGCTTGTGTGAAAGCGCGTGTCTGCGAATAACAATTTCGCCCGGACATCGTGCGACAATAATTCGCGCGAATGACGAACGCGTTATGGAATGAACAACCATGATAAATGAACTACGAGATCTATCCGACGATGTTCCATTTGTTTACACTTTGGTCTGAAGAATGTCGATTGTAACGAGCCGTTTATCGAGCGCTTAACAAGCTCGCGTCTAACGCAAAATTCACAAAACTGCGACGAAGAGCGTCGACGAGATTCTCAGTTTCCGTCACTTTCTTTCTTCTCGTTTCTTTTTATCGTCACGATTATCTTTGTCTCATTAGCAGTGCCATTTTGAATGACACGCGCCTGACGTCTGAGGCGCAAGTTTTTTTTGGTCATTAGTTTTCTTCGCAATCGACGTATCTTAAACGAGATACAAACACCAACCTGTCCTCTGTGATGTAACGAGGAGATTTTCTTCAACGACCCTCAAACAATCGTTCGATCGCGACATATTTTCTCACGCGAGCAGTCGAAAAAGTTGCCCAGATGGTGTCAGATATTCGAGACAATTCGTTCGCCGCGATAACATTTCATCGGTGATCGCTTCCGCGCTCCTTTGAAACTTCGCTAACTTCGCGAATTGTCATTGAAACGATAAAGCTCAAGTGACGACTCGTCGTCGTCGTAGTATTTCGAAATTCCGAGTGAGACACGCGCCGGGATCGTGACAATAACTAGAAAAAATTGTACGGTAAATGGGAAGATACACAAGTGGAAATTTCGACCGGCAGACGCGTGTGCGTCACGTGGAATAAAACGGGTGAGACGTGTGAACGAAAGAGCGAATAAATTCATAAATGAGTTCATGAATGAACTGGACGAGAGCTCGCGCGATGCGAAATATCGCTGATACCAAATCAGAGCATAGAGAAATCATCTGATAAAGCACCAACAAACGGATATTTCTGATCAAAATACCGATGAATTTTTGTATCCAATCAGGATATCTGATTAAATTTAATCGGATCATAATGACATCCTAATCAATAAAAAAATTATGAACCGATATTTCTCATCGGATGTTTTCTGATCGGATACAAAAATTCATCGGTATTTTGATCAGAAATATCTGTTTGTTAATTTCCTATCAAATAATTTCTCTCGGTGCGATTTCTCAATATTACATGGCGATTTCGGAGCGAAACGGCGCGGAGGCTGCGAGTCGTCAATCGATGCAACGAATTCGCGCAAAAATGGGGATTTTAATTGCGCACGCGAGATTTTCGCTTCTCGCTGGCAAAATACAAGGTATCCTTGCCGATTACGATAACGATAATAATTATTAGATTTGCTTTCCATGTTTGAGCCGCGTGGATTCTTCTTTGTTTGATTCTGACATTTCGCGAACATTTCTGTCCCTTTCATTAGGGAGAAACGACCTGATGTCTAGATATCGAGTATACTTCATCATCAGGTCGTTTCTCCCTAATGAAACGGACTGAAATGTTCGCGAAACGTCGAAATCCGACAAAGAAGAAATCACACGGCTAAAATGAAAGTAAATCTGATATTCATGGACACCGTAAAAGCCTCAAATATCAAAACGATAACAATGTTCAGCCACGTGTAAGCATCAGGCTTTTCATATTCGCGCTATGGCGAGAGTCAGAGGATTTTGCACGCGAATTCGTATTGCGCGACGAAGAGAATTGATCAGCTGATTCGTGCGCGAAAGAAGCGAGATTTTTCTTCAGAAAAAGATAACTGAAGGAAACAGAAGCTGTCAAAGCTCGCGTCATGATTTCTCTTCAGCGCTAATTATTCGCGATAATTCATTAATTAATTACACGCCTTTTAATGCGTGCCTTTCCTTCTCATTCAGATTCAAACTTATTATTTTCAATTCAGTTTATAGAATTTGCGAGTTGCGAGATCGATTTCTCGTCTCATTTGCGTAACCTGCTCCTGTACTGCTACACGTGTACCAAAGTGCTTCGTGTTCTCATAAGTTAATTGATAAACAGAAATAATTAATTAATTAATTAATAACGAGCGACTTTAAGGGCAAAGGTTTGGAATCACCACGCTTCGCGGAGAGTTTCGAGCCGAGAGAGAAAATTCGAAACTGCGAACAACGACGCGCGAAAACAGAATCCGAAAATCCTCATATTTATTTCGACGAATATCTCTGGTACTAGCAGTACTTTCAGTGTAACACTTGCTCTTCTCTCTTCCTCCTTCTGTGTCGGAAAATACCATGCGAGATGGAGGAATTCAGAACAAGTGCGTAAGAGAACGAGAAAAGATAGTCGAGTGGCGAAGGAGGGTGAGTCTCGAGGGTGAATTCTCACCCTCTTCTCTCCAGGTTGGTTCATTGCGGCAGAAAGTCTGGTGGAAAAACGCGATAATGGGAATCGCGCGCGTCTTCCTCTGTCTTCGATTAGACACCTTCGTTCGACTTTCATTTCTCATCCCAGCTTTCTTCACCGAGGAAAACTGCAGGTAAGCAGATGACGGGAGGAGGACGCGAAAAGCGCGACTGGCGAAGCTCACTTTCAAATACCGTGGTTGCAAATAGCCGGGCGATTCGTCACGTAAACAACGACGCGTCCGGACGTTCATGAGTCGCAAATAAATCGCCGGGAGTTTATAAAACAATTTTCTTCGTGAGACCTCGCGTCCCCGCGTGCTTCAGCTTCGCAGCTGACGAGAATTTACCTTGGGAATGTCCGCCACAAAATCAGGCGTTATCAGAACGGACGATTCACCGGGTGATCGTTCGAGCGAAGTTCACTCGTTCCCAAATCGAATTGTTCTTCGTTGTTATCGCACGACGAGCAACAGAGAACGGTCTCAAGGCCCGTGGGACCAAAACTGCGGCGTTTCAAGGAAGTTTCGAGCCGACGAAAGAAATTCAAAACCGCGCTTCGCGTTACAAACACAGAACTCAAGTCTCGAAAACAGAATCTCAATAGGCTGCTAACACGTATTATCCTCGTATTTATCAACGACCACAAATATGCGAAGAATGCTGTCCCTCCCCTCCCCGACCCTCCCGTTTCCCCAGTCCCTCTGTACTCTCTCCCTCTTTCTCGTCCCGCAAAATATCTCACCGACTGAGAAATTGGAAATCCGCGAAATTCGCGACGAACACGCGTTCGCCAGTCTCACGTTGCAGAAATTTGTTGTCGGGCTCTCTGAATCACGCAATCGCGACTCTTCATTGAGGAGAGCCGATCATGAGGACGTCCAATCGACCTAGCAGCTGATCGAAGACAGTTTTTGAGGACAATCTCGCCGCGATTGCGATAACAGATAAAATGAGAAGAGAGATTGAAACGATAAATAAAAAACGACCTACGCGAGACTCAAAACGACGATTCGGCTGGGCTTTCTCGCGATTTCTCTTCGACGAAGAGGCGCGACCTCGAGATCGAGTCAGACACAAAATGTCACCTCCTGGAGAGCCGGCTGGAGGAGCCGGAGCGTTCGCGTCTCGTCGAGCCGATTTGAGCCTCGCGCGATTCAACGACAAGCTGTGCAGAATTTACCTAACGTATGACGATCGCCATCCCTGTCGGCATCCCTCTCGGCATTTCGATTGGCGAGATTTTCGTTGAGAACTCCGTAGTCTTTTTGTCTTCTCCCTGCTCTTCTGTCCTTATCAGCGTGCAACTCGACGAGGATCGATGTCAGGTGTGAAGCGAAATAAACCGCCTTCTCGTCGTAGAGACAGCATCAATCACGTTTATGATACGTGTCAGATGGACAACGCGACCGGATTGAGACCTGCACATGTACACACGCCGCCACGGTCGTAATATGCATGTATAAATATTTCGTATTTTACAGACTTATGTATATATGTGTGTACACGCGCTCAAGAGCATACGACGTAAGCGGCAAGCAGCAAGAGCGCTCTATTTCGACTGACAGCGAAACATTTCGCTCTGAGTCCCAAAGTATTGGAAACTACCAGGCCATCTACTGAATACTGTAGGGGCAGTTACCATCTCTACTTTCTGGCAGAAGGCCAGCCCTAGTCGTCTGTCCAATAGTAGTCGCTCAGGGCAGTCGTTCAGGTTCATAGAGATGCTGTCGTCACAGGCATCGCCCCTTCCTCCCCCCCTCCCCTTCTTACTTGGCTTGCAGAGTTTGCTCCAATTCTCCCTCGCGCTTCTTCTTTCACCTATTCACTAATTTTCTCATTTACGGACGCATGTGGGTCATTCGTCCTCGCGGTCCGAAGAGCTCCACGCACCCCCATTATCGCGCGGATCTCGCGCGTTTACCTAAACGTCATTATCCCTTACGCTGGGCAACACCAGCTCGCTGCGGAGGATTCGCGGCTGTGCCGCTATGCAAGTTCCGTTAGCTTTTTTTCTTCTTTTTTATATCGAGGAATTCTGTTTTTATCTTCCGCTCTTTTTTGTCTTAACTTTTATGCGAATCTCCGGAATTTTCACCGTAAGGTATTAAACGCACGTGAGAAAACTCTACACTGTTAAAAAAGTTCTTAAAAACAGTAGCACTTTTGTAAGTAAATTTAAGAATTTGATATTAAAATTAATAATAATGAAGATTTTCATAACATTAGGATTATTAGTTATAAATTAGTTATAATATTTCTTATTATCTTATGAAATCTAATCTTTTCTATCTTATATTCCATGTTTTCTTATTAAATTCCATATTAAATTATGAAATATCATAACACGTTATATGTTGGAACAATTTTTCTAATATATCATAAATTCGAGGCTGTTCGGTCACATGGCCTGAAAGATTCAGTTTGTAAAGCATCGTGGCCTTTATCGAGATTTCAACGGAGCTATCCAGAAGTCTCTTAATCAATTCTAATTATAATTTTTCATAACTATGTGTTATTAAATATGATATTGCTTTTATTATTTTTTATATCATAGTTATGTAAAAAAACTTCACATTCCAGTTATTAAATTTAATACAAAGTTTTCTAAAAGTGTAGGCGAAGAAGGCAGCAGCCGTTCTCTAATGATCATCAATCATACAAGTAATTGGTATATATACAGCGACATCTAATAAATTTCCCAGCAATTTAGCCGGCATCCGAATCGAAACAGCCAACACTGTTCCCCGCTTTTTTTTGCGTCTTCGCCCTGATTCCGGACTAGCGTGAAATCCACATTTGTAGAGTTTACAGTAATGGAGACCTTTTTCTGTCTAACAAGGCATGTCTTCACTCCTACGCCGACAGCCGCACCCTTTCCCGAAAAGCGCCCATCCAGCCCGACAAAAACGACAGAAAGGTCCTATCGAGATGTGAGATATTTTGGCTTCTTCTAAAACAGGAACAGAAGCTGATTCACGTGTACATGAGATGCGCCTGTCTTCTCTCTACGTAGCATAGGACGCGAGTATCCTCCGCAAATCTCCGATCAATTCGCGAAGAAGAACTGTAAAAATGAAGAAGCACAATATGCTTGCTCTCTAAATCCCTCAAAATTTCATTCAAGAAATGGAGGGACCGCCGAGTCGCTCGAATTCGATTTTGCACTCGTATGAAACGAATTTCCCACTTCGAATTATCGAGCGAATTTTCACATTTCGAAATCAGATCGTCGTCTGTTTTACTCGACAAACACGACAAACCTTTTGCATCAATCTAATATTATAATATATAACATATAATATTATAATATTAATATTATATATATATATATATATATATATATATATAATAATATATAATATATAT
>NW_022639568.1:588181-593279 GCF_010583005.1 Odontomachus brunneus
TCGAGACAAACGATGTGATAACCGAACAGTCGCTTCGACGAATCCCGATAAATACATGAAAATCATTCAAGAGTCCCACGAGAGATGGACAATTCGCAATCATCTACGCAAACATTTGAATTCGCGTTTGTTTAAACGGCAAACGTCTCGGCGGTCTAATCCTCTTTGTACGCGGGTAATCATTCAGCGTCTTCAAAGTGACAAGAAGAGCGGAGTAAATTCTATGTCGTAGAATTACGCAAACAAGATCACCCGACAAATATATCTGTCTCCCTGTCTGTCTGTCTGTCGAGCACGAATCGCATTTCTGCTTGTGTGAAAGCGCGTGTCTGCGAATAACAATTTCGCCCGGACATCGTGCGACAATAATTCGCGCGAATGACGAACGCGTTATGGAATGAACAACCATGATAAATGAACTACGAGATCTATCCGACGATGTTCCATTTGTTTACACTTTGGTCTGAAGAATGTCGATTGTAACGAGCCGTTTATCGAGCGCTTAACAAGCTCGCGTCTAACGCAAAATTCACAAAACTGCGACGAAGAGCGTCGACGAGATTCTCAGTTTCCGTCACTTTCTTTCTTCTCGTTTCTTTTTATCGTCACGATTATCTTTGTCTCATTAGCAGTGCCATTTTGAATGACACGCGCCTGACGTCTGAGGCGCAAGTTTTTTTTGGTCATTAGTTTTCTTCGCAATCGACGTATCTTAAACGAGATACAAACACCAACCTGTCCTCTGTGATGTAACGAGGAGATTTTCTTCAACGACCCTCAAACAATCGTTCGATCGCGACATATTTTCTCACGCGAGCAGTCGAAAAAGTTGCCCAGATGGTGTCAGATATTCGAGACAATTCGTTCGCCGCGATAACATTTCATCGGTGATCGCTTCCGCGCTCCTTTGAAACTTCGCTAACTTCGCGAATTGTCATTGAAACGATAAAGCTCAAGTGACGACTCGTCGTCGTCGTAGTATTTCGAAATTCCGAGTGAGACACGCGCCGGGATCGTGACAATAACTAGAAAAAATTGTACGGTAAATGGGAAGATACACAAGTGGAAATTTCGACCGGCAGACGCGTGTGCGTCACGTGGAATAAAACGGGTGAGACGTGTGAACGAAAGAGCGAATAAATTCATAAATGAGTTCATGAATGAACTGGACGAGAGCTCGCGCGATGCGAAATATCGCTGATACCAAATCAGAGCATAGAGAAATCATCTGATAAAGCACCAACAAACGGATATTTCTGATCAAAATACCGATGAATTTTTGTATCCAATCAGGATATCTGATTAAATTTAATCGGATCATAATGACATCCTAATCAATAAAAAAATTATGAACCGATATTTCTCATCGGATGTTTTCTGATCGGATACAAAAATTCATCGGTATTTTGATCAGAAATATCTGTTTGTTAATTTCCTATCAAATAATTTCTCTCGGTGCGATTTCTCAATATTACATGGCGATTTCGGAGCGAAACGGCGCGGAGGCTGCGAGTCGTCAATCGATGCAACGAATTCGCGCAAAAATGGGGATTTTAATTGCGCACGCGAGATTTTCGCTTCTCGCTGGCAAAATACAAGGTATCCTTGCCGATTACGATAACGATAATAATTATTAGATTTGCTTTCCATGTTTGAGCCGCGTGGATTCTTCTTTGTTTGATTCTGACATTTCGCGAACATTTCTGTCCCTTTCATTAGGGAGAAACGACCTGATGTCTAGATATCGAGTATACTTCATCATCAGGTCGTTTCTCCCTAATGAAACGGACTGAAATGTTCGCGAAACGTCGAAATCCGACAAAGAAGAAATCACACGGCTAAAATGAAAGTAAATCTGATATTCATGGACACCGTAAAAGCCTCAAATATCAAAACGATAACAATGTTCAGCCACGTGTAAGCATCAGGCTTTTCATATTCGCGCTATGGCGAGAGTCAGAGGATTTTGCACGCGAATTCGTATTGCGCGACGAAGAGAATTGATCAGCTGATTCGTGCGCGAAAGAAGCGAGATTTTTCTTCAGAAAAAGATAACTGAAGGAAACAGAAGCTGTCAAAGCTCGCGTCATGATTTCTCTTCAGCGCTAATTATTCGCGATAATTCATTAATTAATTACACGCCTTTTAATGCGTGCCTTTCCTTCTCATTCAGATTCAAACTTATTATTTTCAATTCAGTTTATAGAATTTGCGAGTTGCGAGATCGATTTCTCGTCTCATTTGCGTAACCTGCTCCTGTACTGCTACACGTGTACCAAAGTGCTTCGTGTTCTCATAAGTTAATTGATAAACAGAAATAATTAATTAATTAATTAATAACGAGCGACTTTAAGGGCAAAGGTTTGGAATCACCACGCTTCGCGGAGAGTTTCGAGCCGAGAGAGAAAATTCGAAACTGCGAACAACGACGCGCGAAAACAGAATCCGAAAATCCTCATATTTATTTCGACGAATATCTCTGGTACTAGCAGTACTTTCAGTGTAACACTTGCTCTTCTCTCTTCCTCCTTCTGTGTCGGAAAATACCATGCGAGATGGAGGAATTCAGAACAAGTGCGTAAGAGAACGAGAAAAGATAGTCGAGTGGCGAAGGAGGGTGAGTCTCGAGGGTGAATTCTCACCCTCTTCTCTCCAGGTTGGTTCATTGCGGCAGAAAGTCTGGTGGAAAAACGCGATAATGGGAATCGCGCGCGTCTTCCTCTGTCTTCGATTAGACACCTTCGTTCGACTTTCATTTCTCATCCCAGCTTTCTTCACCGAGGAAAACTGCAGGTAAGCAGATGACGGGAGGAGGACGCGAAAAGCGCGACTGGCGAAGCTCACTTTCAAATACCGTGGTTGCAAATAGCCGGGCGATTCGTCACGTAAACAACGACGCGTCCGGACGTTCATGAGTCGCAAATAAATCGCCGGGAGTTTATAAAACAATTTTCTTCGTGAGACCTCGCGTCCCCGCGTGCTTCAGCTTCGCAGCTGACGAGAATTTACCTTGGGAATGTCCGCCACAAAATCAGGCGTTATCAGAACGGACGATTCACCGGGTGATCGTTCGAGCGAAGTTCACTCGTTCCCAAATCGAATTGTTCTTCGTTGTTATCGCACGACGAGCAACAGAGAACGGTCTCAAGGCCCGTGGGACCAAAACTGCGGCGTTTCAAGGAAGTTTCGAGCCGACGAAAGAAATTCAAAACCGCGCTTCGCGTTACAAACACAGAACTCAAGTCTCGAAAACAGAATCTCAATAGGCTGCTAACACGTATTATCCTCGTATTTATCAACGACCACAAATATGCGAAGAATGCTGTCCCTCCCCTCCCCGACCCTCCCGTTTCCCCAGTCCCTCTGTACTCTCTCCCTCTTTCTCGTCCCGCAAAATATCTCACCGACTGAGAAATTGGAAATCCGCGAAATTCGCGACGAACACGCGTTCGCCAGTCTCACGTTGCAGAAATTTGTTGTCGGGCTCTCTGAATCACGCAATCGCGACTCTTCATTGAGGAGAGCCGATCATGAGGACGTCCAATCGACCTAGCAGCTGATCGAAGACAGTTTTTGAGGACAATCTCGCCGCGATTGCGATAACAGATAAAATGAGAAGAGAGATTGAAACGATAAATAAAAAACGACCTACGCGAGACTCAAAACGACGATTCGGCTGGGCTTTCTCGCGATTTCTCTTCGACGAAGAGGCGCGACCTCGAGATCGAGTCAGACACAAAATGTCACCTCCTGGAGAGCCGGCTGGAGGAGCCGGAGCGTTCGCGTCTCGTCGAGCCGATTTGAGCCTCGCGCGATTCAACGACAAGCTGTGCAGAATTTACCTAACGTATGACGATCGCCATCCCTGTCGGCATCCCTCTCGGCATTTCGATTGGCGAGATTTTCGTTGAGAACTCCGTAGTCTTTTTGTCTTCTCCCTGCTCTTCTGTCCTTATCAGCGTGCAACTCGACGAGGATCGATGTCAGGTGTGAAGCGAAATAAACCGCCTTCTCGTCGTAGAGACAGCATCAATCACGTTTATGATACGTGTCAGATGGACAACGCGACCGGATTGAGACCTGCACATGTACACACGCCGCCACGGTCGTAATATGCATGTATAAATATTTCGTATTTTACAGACTTATGTATATATGTGTGTACACGCGCTCAAGAGCATACGACGTAAGCGGCAAGCAGCAAGAGCGCTCTATTTCGACTGACAGCGAAACATTTCGCTCTGAGTCCCAAAGTATTGGAAACTACCAGGCCATCTACTGAATACTGTAGGGGCAGTTACCATCTCTACTTTCTGGCAGAAGGCCAGCCCTAGTCGTCTGTCCAATAGTAGTCGCTCAGGGCAGTCGTTCAGGTTCATAGAGATGCTGTCGTCACAGGCATCGCCCCTTCCTCCCCCCCTCCCCTTCTTACTTGGCTTGCAGAGTTTGCTCCAATTCTCCCTCGCGCTTCTTCTTTCACCTATTCACTAATTTTCTCATTTACGGACGCATGTGGGTCATTCGTCCTCGCGGTCCGAAGAGCTCCACGCACCCCCATTATCGCGCGGATCTCGCGCGTTTACCTAAACGTCATTATCCCTTACGCTGGGCAACACCAGCTCGCTGCGGAGGATTCGCGGCTGTGCCGCTATGCAAGTTCCGTTAGCTTTTTTTCTTCTTTTTTATATCGAGGAATTCTGTTTTTATCTTCCGCTCTTTTTTGTCTTAACTTTTATGCGAATCTCCGGAATTTTCACCGTAAGGTATTAAACGCACGTGAGAAAACTCTACACTGTTAAAAAAGTTCTTAAAAACAGTAGCACTTTTGTAAGTAAATTTAAGAATTTGATATTAAAATTAATAATAATGAAGATTTTCATAACATTAGGATTATTAGTTATAAATTAGTTATAATATTTCTTATTATCTTATGAAATCTAATCTTTTCTATCTTATATTCCATGTTTTCTTATTAAATTCCATATTAAATTATGAAATATCATAACACGTTATATGTTGGAACAATTTTTCTAATATATCATAAATTCGAGGCTGTTCGGTCACATGGCCTGAAAGATTCAGTTTGTAAAGCATCGTG
>NW_022639568.1:593289-593567 GCF_010583005.1 Odontomachus brunneus
TATTATAATATTAATATATAATTTATAATATTAATATTGTATACAATATATAATATTATAATATATTGTACGTACATGTACAATATATTATAAATACATTAAGTTGGATTTGACTGTCACTGGCCATTTTGGATTTTATTAAAAGAACCTCATAATCAGTTTGCCAATAGGAAAGAACCTGCGTTCAGGCACGACTTCTTGTGGTCTCGTACAGAACCGTCCCCTTTCCTTAACTCTTTCGCGTTTTTCTCTCAGACAACCACCTCTCCGGATCCTAC
>NW_022639568.1:593577-593715 GCF_010583005.1 Odontomachus brunneus
TCATAACACGTTATATGTTGGAACAATTTTTCTAATATATCATAAATTCGAGGCTGTTCGGTCACATGGCCTGAAAGATTCAGTTTGTAAAGCATCGTGGCCTTTATCGAGATTTCAACGGAGCTATCCAGAAGTCTC
>NW_022639568.1:593725-611112 GCF_010583005.1 Odontomachus brunneus
CTCGCACTATAACGATACGACTGGCCATCCGCTTTACGATTTTCTTTTTATTAATTGTATTGTTTATTTGATTTATTAATTCTATGAGCTCAGTCGTTATCTTTTTGCTTTTCTCTTCTTGTTTCTTAATTAAATTCTACTATAATGTTGGTGATAATAACTATATATGTTATTATCTTTGTTACTGTTACCGTTTTGTTACAAAAAATGTTTAGGACTGGAAATAATTGCAATTTTAATTAAAGCAACCATTTTTTCTCTCAGGGTGCGATACTGATTCAATATCGTCTAAAGAGTTCGTCTCATCACGTCATTTATTTGCGCGGATTTTCCATAATTAATATCTCAAAAATTATGGTTTGCAAACCAGTGCAACATTTTTTCGTTCAGTTCTACATATTCTACCTGCATACGAGTGGATGTAATGATTGTGTGAAATGCTCCATATTTAGAGGGTTTCTATTAAAATAAATAATGACGGTATTATTTATGAGAAACATTGTGAGATACTCTGCTCCATGAAGCCTTTTCTTAGGAAGCCTTTTCTTAGGAAGGAGCAATACAATTAATAAAAAGAAAATCGTAAAGCGGATGGCCAGTCGTTATAGTGCGAACGGTAGGATCCGGAGAGGTGGTTGTCTGAGAGAAAAACGCGAAAGAGTTAAGAAAAGGGGATGGTTCTGTACGAGACCACAAGAAGTCGCTTCGTACCTGAACGCAGGTTCTTTCCTATTGGCAAACTGATTATGGGGTTCTTTCAATAAAATCCAAAATGGCCAGAGACCAATCCAACTTAATGTATTTATAATATATTGTACATGTACGTACAATATATTATAATATTATATATTGTATACAATATATAACAATATATATATTAAAGTCGCAGGAAATGAAGATTTCGTTAAATCGTCTGCAAGAATCACATTGAGTAAATATGAGCTTCCACTTTTATTCATAGAGATTACTGGTGTATCTCGAAATCGAAGAATTTTGTGCCACATTTTACGCAAAGATGCAACAGCGGTTTTTTGCATCAGCGGTGAGTTATCCGAACTCTGTTCTTTCAGAAATTTCGTTCTGCCCGATTTTCCCACAATTTTTTAATAATGTAAAAAAGAGTATATGTAAAAAATTTCATCTTTGAACACGACTCAAGGCGTTTCTAACTGAGTGTGCGAAAACTGCGTGACACTGCAGGATCTAGTTTTTACTTTGGCATCTCTTTTAGGATCTTGACAGGAAAAAAGGAGCATGTGAAAAGGATGAGGTCAATCGTCTACAAAACATTAGAAAGTGAGTCCAATTTGTTCAATATTCCTTCTTTGTATACAAGTCGCCTCATTTACATATTACTCTCGTTTTTCGTTATAGATACAGCATCCTTTTCTTATCATCACGGAACATTTTACGAATGTTACATGTGCAGAGTGAATGCAGGCTAATTGTTCTTCTGACATGATTGTTTAATGATGGTTAATGATTGTGTTGCTCGTAAAATTGTGTGGAATATGTGTGTGTGACTACAGAAAATAATGAAAATAATGAACCCAAGAGTCATGTCAAGTCAGTTCAGCAAAGCTGAACATTCATGTAATGGTTATAACTGTAACGTGAATAATTATGAAGTATAGTCATTTGATTGCAAATATTGACCTTTTACTGCATTTCGAAGAGATTCTTGAAGGAAAACCAAATTATTTGCACTTATTGCTTATTTTTTTACATATTTTTATGTATATTTTTTATATATTATTTTAAATATATATGTTTTTTTAATATTTATATAAATTAAATAGTTTAAACAGTTTTAAAGTTTTATAATTTTTAAAACTCTTTAAAATATAACACAGGTAAAACTGATTCACTTTTGAAGATATTCTTCAAGACGGTAAAGAAAAACAGAAATTTCATAAAAGATTACGTGTGTAGGTACCAAAGCAAAGAAAATTTTATTAATGATGTGTAGCTCACAATTTCAAGGTTAACGTCGAATTTTAAACTTTTTCAACAAAAAATATTCAGGTCAAACGAAGCGGTAATTTTCACTGGCAGTAGTATTATTGAATAAAAATCGTTCCCACGATATTCTTTCATCTTAAAAGCAATAAAAATAACACAATAACAATAACTATGATATTATTATCGTTTATACTTAATTTAACTTACATTTATTTATTTTTTGTTTTATGAATTTGTTATTATAATTGTTAAGTAAACTATTATTAATAACAATAATTAGCTGACTGATATATTAAATATTATGATTCAAAAATATTTTTGGCTCAAACGTCTTCTACGTGAGTACCGTTTCCTATCCGAGAATAACAGTATCCGAGCTTCCAGGATCCTGGCCAGGATCACGCCTTTATCTGAATAAATTGAATAAGCTTTCCACTATGTTGCTGAGCATTCTTGAGCGCTCAGAATGTTACCTCTTTCGTTTCCTTAATACAACAATAAGTAAATAGTCGTGATTATCCGTTTTATCACGCATAATGCATCGATAATTATGCAAGTTAGCAAACATTTCAGAAAAAAACATTTTAGATGAAAAAACGTAAAAAATCAAACAATAAAGGCACAAAGGTTGAGTGTAAAGGTAAGTTTACAAAATCTGAATTTACACTACCTGCACGAAAGATTTAAGTAAATAATCATATGAATTATCTGTTGCTTGTCGTTAAAAAAGTGTACGATAACATGGCCCGTAAGAGAAGGTTCAAAAAATAACAGAGGGTTAGAACTGGTCTTTTAACTCATTCAGGTTTACTTTACTTAAAAAAACTGGTGAATGATGAACGACACTTTTTACCCATCAGCACTTTATTTTCCGATACCTATAATACCTTTAAAAAGCACACACTAGCTCCGACAGTAACGTGAAAAAAAACTAAATTATCAGCACGTTAGCACCAAGTGTCAAGCTGATCGATCTGTCTTCACCGACAATCCTCACTCGTCACGTTCCGAGAAATAGGTGTATTTCTATTCGCTCAATTATAAATTGAATAAATTGACATAGTCAATTTAGATTTTGTCAGGAATACCAGGTCTGTAAATATGAAACCGAAATTTTCCCATAGATGGCCCCAGCTGTCAATGTAATTCCCGTCAAACCGCGTTATTGGCGCCATTTTCTTGTTGACATCTCTGACAAAGATTTTCAACTCACAACAATACAAGTTTCATACAACAGCATAGTTTGTAATAGCGTTGAACATGTCGAATTTTGTGCCTGGAAACTACGATTTGCGGACAGCATTGATTTTCTGTTACCATTTGAAGAAAACTGCTGCAGAATCGCATCGAATGCTTGTCGAAGCTTACGGTGAGCATGCTCTTGGTAAATCACAGTGTTTTGAGTGGTTTAAAAAAATCAAAAGTGGCGATTTTGACGTGAGAAATGAAGAACGTGGAAGACCACTGAAAAAGTTTGAAGACAGCGAATTGCAAGCATTGTTGGATGAGGATGACACTCAAACGCAACAACAACTCGCGGATCAATTAAATGTGACACGAGAAGCCGTCTCCATACGTTTGAAAGTTATGGGAAAGATCCAGAAGATGGGAAAATGGGTTCCACATGAATTGAATGAAAGACAGCAGGGAAACCAAAAAACCACTTGCGAAATCGTCCTCGTCGCCTGCTCGTCAGGTACAAAAGAAAGTCATTGAATTGTGACTGGCGAGAAGAAGATATATTTTAAGAATCCTAAGCGTAAAAGATCATGGGTAACTCCAGGCGAACATTGACATCGACTTAAGGCCAAATCGCTATGGACGAAAGACAATGCTGTGTTTCATGGGATCAGAAGGGTATAATCTATTATGAGCTGCTAAAACCTGGCCAAACCGTTAATACTGAACGCTATAACAAATGATCGATTTGAATCAAGCTTTGCGTGAAAAACGACCAGAATATAAAAAAAGGCAACAAAAAGTGATTTTGCTTCATGATAATGCACCATCACACACAGCAAAACTGGTCAAGGAAATGATTGAGGCGTTTAGTTGGGAAATACTTTCGTATGCGGCTTACTCACCAGACTTAGCTCCGTCCGATTACTATTTATTTGCATCGATGGGACACGCACTTGCTAAGCAGCGCTTCACTTCTTACGAAAATGTACAAAAATGGCTCGATGACTGGTTTGCTTCAAAAGAGCAACAGTTTTTTTGGCGTGGCATCCACAAATTGTCAAACAGATGGGAAAAATGTATAGCTAGCGATGGGTAATACTTTGAATAAAATATTTTTTATCATTTTCATACAATAAACGTGTATTTTCTATACAAAAATTCCGGTTTCATATTTACATACCTGGTAAGATCATTAAGAGCTGATGCTGGATGTTTTGTGCAAATGTTTATGATGGGGAGGATAATAATGTTTGTAATGTCAAACTCACGCGCCGAAATGATTTTTCAGTCTTTTCAATGTACGCGATGAACCAATCTTCCAACATGGAAAAAAGGTTTGGTTGAATTAACCAAATATCTGGTTAGAATATGAACGATCCAGAATTTCCGATTAAAGTAACTCGAATTCTGTTTAAGTCCACCAAAAATCTTATTAATTTAAACAGAATTCGGGTTACTTCAATCGGAATTTCTGGATTGTTCATATTCGACCAGATATTTGGTTAATTCAACCAAACCTTTTTTTCCGTGAAGCATTTACTGAGGCAGTATTTTTCGCAACTCAATAATAGAATCAATGCACATGGGAGAGTATTAAAATAAGGGGAGTTTTTAATAATTATAATAATTATAGAAAAATATTAGGGGATTTAGAGTCGGTTTATAAGTGGAAGATTGATTCATCGCGTACGTTGTAAAGACCGAAAAATCATTTCGACGTATGCGTTTAACACTACAAACATTATTATCCTTCCAATCATATACATTTGCACAAAACATCTAGCATCAACTCTTAATAGCCTTATTCCTGACAAAATACGGTCAAATTATTCATAGAGAGCCTTAATGATATTTATAGTCAATTTAGATCACAGATTGAAATAAGAAATCAAACTAACTTGATAAAAATCAATCAAATTAACTGAATAAGATAAAACCAAATTAGATATATTTAAAAAGGAAGCAAATATGAAAGTACTAACAGAATCTGCACAAAGCGAGATGTGTCTTGGAAATAACGCGCAAAAGAGAAATCCGAAAGGGAAGATAACATCATCGACGAGCTATCGAGCGCATTACTGACAGAAAAAATACTTGAAAATTTAATCGCGGAATATAGAGTTTATTCACAGAAGAAAACTTTCATTGAGTCAGAGGAATTCTTGGCGACAAACCTTTTGCAAATCGCGATACCATCCAAGTCCAGTATTTATAGTTATAGCGAGTCATTTGCGATCTTCGATCAATAATTGATTACAAATCGTACGATCAAGCGATCAAGATTCTCCTGAACAATTTTCAATTATGCTCTCTCTTTCCCTGCCTCTTTCCTTACCAATAATCATCTTCACAAATTGTACCTTTTTTTCTTCCAAGTGGTTGTTGACTCCAAGGGGATCTTGCCCTCAATTTTTGAATAAATAAGTAAAGGGAAGCTTTACCGCTGCGCAGTGTGAAATTCGTTCTTTCGTAAAGCTCATAAAATGGTCAAGATTTCGCAAGCTTTCGAAATATGGAGCAAGCTGTGTGCTTTCGTTTCTGCAAAACGATTTGCGTTCTTTACGTATGCAAAAGGGTGCACAAGGCAAAGCCGATGCCAAAGCCGAACCTATTTACTTCTAAGCTTCGAAACGCATTCTAGGGACAATGAAATGTATTTTTCTGCGTTAACCCCACCTTGAATGCGGGGGTGTGAAAGGGGTCAGATGGCGGCAGCTGTTTCAACGTTGCTACTTTTTCTCCCGCTCAGGTATGAAGAACGAGTTGCTCGTTTTCTATAAGATTTTACCTAGTAGTGTACAAAAAATATTGATACAAAAGTTCCTTTAAAATTATACTTCTCGAACTATCTCGTTATCTGATCTCGTTATTTTCCTTTCTGTCTTTCTCTCTCTGTCACTCTCTGTTACTCTCTCCTTCTCTGCCTCCTTCCCGCTGCTTTTACCCTTGTTGACATGAATATTATCAGAGTTTTAGCTAAAAACTAAAAAGAGCAAAGATGAAATCCAGTTTGTTTCGTTCAATACGGCGGAAATGAATGCAATTTCCACGATTGTTATTCAATACCAGGTAAAAAATGAAAAAGAAGTAGGACAACAACAATGCGAAGAACAACGATGAAATAAAATGTGCAGCGTCATGTTCCTTTTTTATTTTCCTTTTTTAACTGCAACGGAACTTCTTTGGAGGACCGACGCACGTCATTTACTATTGTGCTTTGCGTCATGTCGCCGACTATACGTATCCTTCGCGAAAATTAATGATCACCAGGTGAATCTTTATTGCATTGTCGCGCGGCCGGGACTGTCCATGACTTTGTTCGCGGGAAAACAAGAAAAATTCGGGTTCTGTGCAAGGAAGAGTTCGCGTCGCGAACTTCAAATTTATTGTTTTCCGCGACTTTTCCGACCGCAAGGCGCACGGTGAACGATCTGTCGCGGTTAGGTCGATAAAAATTCGCCGCTCTGCGAGCTCACGGGAATCGTTTTTGAGGAAAACCGGAATCGGCCGGATTCTCTCCATAGAAAAATAGCCGCTGATGTTGTGTTCGACGGAGCGGGAGGGGGAGGGGGGCGGTGAGTTCAGCGAGGGGGGAGCATTGCCGGCCCTTCGTCGCGCAGGCTGCAAGGCACAAATGGCGTCCTTCTCGCTAAGGACAAACAACTGACAGCTGACCCACGCTCGTGCTGGGTTGACCCATACTTATGGTTCATCTGCTGACATCACCCGGACGCGGCTCCTGCATTTTTCCGCGCTTTCCAAATTTTTAACGGACGAGGCTACGCGCTCGGAGCTCACCGGGATTGGATCGGGATCGGAATCGGCCGTTATATCTGGGCATCGGCCGCTCTAATGAGGGCCTCGTTACGGACCCGAGAAGAATGAACAGTCTCGATAATCTGGCATCTGTCCGATCGCAATTCGCACAACGACGTGTCAATTGTCGCGCGACTCTCTTCTCCTCTCTCTCCCTCTCTCATTCAAATAAACCATTGGCTTATTTGCAATTCGCTTGGAAATCCGCAACGAGATCTCGTGTGATTTCACCTCCCGCAAAGAGAACGTCAGCACGAGAGGTGCGTTGGTAAAATAGAAAAAAAATAGAAATAATAGAGAAAATTAACGAAAAAGGAAAATAATTTTTTGGAAAAAAAGAGAGTGAAAATTTTTATGGTTAATCCTCTCGCTGACTGAGTTCTGCTTAGAAATAGAATTTGTTCTCTCTCTATCTTCTTTCTCTGTCAACTTTCCCCTTCGACTTCACCTTCTTTTCTAAACCTAGGAGCCCGCGGGAGATTGAAGGGTACTCGATATTCGTGGTCGTTTTAGCCACAATTCCGTACGTTTGTGTCCGTTTCTTTCGGCCTCCTCTCGCCTTTTTCAATCCTCGACCTTTCTTCCCTTTTTCCCTGCCAGTCGGCTTTTTATGCTCTACATGGATAAGGGAGACGATAGGTCTCTCTCTCTCTCTCTCTCTCTCTCTCTCTCTCTCTCTCTCTCTCGCTTTTTCCGCGTTTCGATTCCTTTCGTGTGCGCGCGCGTGCCATAGTTCACCTCGCACATAATGAAACACACACGTGGATACTTAATGGTCCGTTGGGTCGCGGACGAGATGACCGCTGCGTGTGATCGGTGAGACAGCAGGGAGAGAAGAGACGAAAAAAAAAAACGGAGAAAAAAGCAGAGTGTCGAGAGCGGCGTGGTGCATTTCCGCAACAGGTTTACAAAAAATTCATGCACCCGCGAACATTCCAGACATCGATCGAGGTCGATGGAAAGCTTATGAAATGAGTAAAAAATGAATAAAAAAATAAAAATGTGTACTAATGTTAAAAAAGAAATACTTCCTTCGTTCGCGACGTCGTTTGGGTCAAAAGATCCAATTATTCTCTCATATATATTATATGTATATATAATACTCTTCATTTCATCGATTTTCATTGGCTTATAAAAAAAAATAAGCTTATTAAAAAGAAATCGATTTAATAAAAAAAAGAAAAAATAGAACAAAAAGAACACGTTATATGAATGTTAAAAAAATACCGTTTGCATTCGTGAAATGTCGTTGAATCGAAAAGAAATCAATCATTTTATCCCTTTATTCGATTCATTTTAATTCGCGCTCCTACACTGTTAAATATTGGAGGGTTAAATTTAAAACAATTTCTTGAGTTAAATAATATTTAGTTATTTTTAACTACCATGTGTGTCAAAATTTATTATTTTAACACAAAACATGTGTTTAAAAAAACAACCACATCTAATCAACCCATTTAAAACATTAAACCCATTTAAACCCATTTAAATATTAAGTCATTTTTTACTAAAACAAATGTTACATTAACGTGCACATAATAAAAAATAAACTAAATTTTAATCAAATTTAATACATTTCTTAAGTTAAATTATTTAACTCCATTACATTGGTTAAATTAACGACATATTTAGTAGGAACAGTGGCGACTTATAGGAATGGTTAAAAATAACTCAAATTGAGTATAATTTGACACTACGGATTTAATAGTGTATGTGTATACATCTTTTTACCGTTCTCGTTCCGTTTGAAGTTTTATTAATAACGACTGACATACTGTATTGACACTTTGTCTGCTCACAAAGATTAGTTTTAACGGGAAACGATTGAATGTTTTCTGTCTTTACTGCTTTTTTCCGCTTTTTCTTGTGGGATTATAATCGCAGCTTAAACTCGTACCAACCTGTTTTCTTTATCCTAATCCGGAATAAGGATTTTTCAACATTCGCCTATTTTCCATTCATTCTTGCATTCCTTCCATTCCATTTTCTTTCTCCCTCCCTCCTTCATTCTCTCTTCCATCTCTCTCTCCTTCACTGTTTGTCGCATTTTTTGGGTCCCCTTTTATGTTTGCGAGCGAGCGGCTGTAATGTCCAGTAGTGTCCACCGCTGCGGTGTATTCGACACACACATACAGAAATGCATACGTACACACAATGCGCTTCGATTGGAAGCGGCAGCACGTGGATGCGATACGCACAATATGCACGCGCGATAAAATTATTGCACGAAGCTACAATGACGCGATACAATCGTTGAACGAGGCTACAATATTGATCCCAGAAAGCGCAGATCTACATATCGGAATAATCTAAAAGGAAGGACATTCGCCAAAATAAACCCTCAAGATCTGAATATATAATATTATAAATTCGTCACATCTTCACGGACTAATTATATTAATTGCATTGAAATAAACGAGAAAAACGAAACATGGAAGCAAGTCAAACGTGAAGATCGACGAAAAACAC
Organism: Odontomachus brunneus; assembly: GCF_010583005.1. Taxonomy (NCBI): domain Eukaryota; kingdom Metazoa; phylum Arthropoda; class Insecta; order Hymenoptera; family Formicidae; genus Odontomachus; species Odontomachus brunneus. The sequence goes on from NW_022639568.1 coordinate 603,155, forward strand.
TAATTATGGAATTCTATTGTATTTTCTATTTCTCTCTCTTCAGTTATTAATATCTGTCAATTACTAAATCTCCTCAGTTCTTTCTCTCTTTAATTATTATTACTGGTCAATTATTAAATTCCCTTAACTCCCTCTCTCTCTCTTTCTTCGATTATTACTATTTACAGTTATTGACATTTATTTATTACATTTGTAAGGCAAATGGCGAGCAGATCGCCGTATGAAAGACAACAAATCGACGGCCCATCGGCGCTCGAGATCGCCGAGGCCGGGAATTAGCGGCTGTCGGGTCCAGGGCGCTCTCGAGTTTTGCGGAATCGGGGCACGTGGATACGGACTATGACTGGAGGGGGTCGTCTGTCCGTCCTTTCGCACCGGTGTTGATATCACAGCAGTCCGCTGCGAATTCCGGGGCCAAGGATTGGTTACCAGCGACGGCGACACGGGTCCAACGGACGTGCCGCGCTCGTAACCTGATAAATAAGAAGCTCGGGGGTCACGCTGCCACGAGAGGGGTCAGCCATTGAACAATACCGGGTGCGCGGCCTTTTCACCCCCGGGGTTAATATGCGGGCGACTAAACACCGCCGGCCGGACAATGCGAGATTTATAGGTCGGCGCATACGCGACCATTGTCCACCCCGATCCCCGACGTCCGAGTGGCGCGAGGGGGCAGCGGGAGGTGCAGGAGATTTTTCGAAAAACGACCGGACACACAGCCGTCGCGTCGATCTCATGCGCGAGAAACGGTGAGAAAACCGGGGAAAATCGCATTTTCCAGAGCCCCGAAAAATTTTACCGTTTAATCTCCGGCTATCTTCCCCCCGCGTCCCGTCCCTCATCCCTCGTTCTCTTTTTCTTTCCGCTTCCAGCCGACCTACCGCTCCCCTTCGTTCCCCGTTCTCGCGGTAATGATCGCAGGGGGTAAGTGACGAACGCGCATTCGGCGATACATTCATGTGAGAGGACACCCCCTCAACCCCTGGCTTCTCTCCGTTTCGATTTCCACAGCAAAGGACAGCAGAGAGAACCCGCCAGGTTCTCTCTGTGCTCTAATTCTCTCGCATCACCCGCGAACGATAACGACAACGAGCGATCTAGCTCTCTCAAATTTCTTCTACCAAGCGTCAACAAAGAGAAAATGTGTTATTATTATATTATTGTGTTATAATTATCTTTTGAAGGGAGTCTCTTGAGGAGCACGTGCGTAAGTCGCCACGATAACTGTTTTTCTTTTCCGTGTTTTTCCGGATACTCCTTGTAATCGGATTTGAGCTCGCGGAACCTGGCCACCGTCCGATCGTTTTCATTTTTTTTGTATAGGCTGGCCAGGGGTGATGGACCTAAGCCCGTGAGGGCTGCCACTGCACGCACCTTTCCCCTCCCCCTTTCTCTCTCTCTCTCTCTCTCTCTCTCTCTATCTCTGTTTCTGCCTTGCTATGGACCCCATGGGTTTCACAGGGGTTTTCTAAGACGAGGAAGAGGAGGTGGAAGAAGCGGAGTTAGTGGTCGAGAAGGGAGGAGATGGGTCACGGGGTGACCAAGGCGCACGCGTTAATTCCACCTATTTTTCAGACGTCGTGTGCCACCCCAGCCGGGATTTTTTTTTCCGTCGTCCCGCTGCAGCGTCTCCTCGCTTCTCCCTCTTCATCTCGAGCCCTCTTCCTGCAGCCTTCTTCCTCTCCCTTCCTACATTTTTTTTTTCGACGTCTGCCGGGAGTGTAGACACACGATACCGAGGACTAACGAAAGCACGCGTCGAAAAAGGGAAAGGCAGCTGAGGGAGAGAGAAAGAGAGATTTCCGCTTTTCCGTTTCAGCTGCGTGCCGCCTTACTCTATTTATAGAGTAGTAGCGCGTATGTATCCGAGGGTCCCTTATTTAAGGGGGGCCGAGGGGGGCCTCCGAGCACGGAACCGCGAGCGATAAATTTTTCCTCGTGGAGCGAAGGAGATGAGAGGTGGGGAGGCTGCGGAGGGTGTCGTACGGCACGCGTTTGCACCGTGCGCCGTCTCCACGGTTCAACGAGAAGGAGACGATCGCCAAATGGGCAAGGGAGAAAGAAGGAAGCTCGAGATGTGGAGGAAGGTGCTATTACTCCGGAGGAAAGTTGAGAATATACTTCGTCGATCAGGAGCATGGATTTTTTTTTCTTTTTTCAACGACGCAACGACTTTCACGCTGACAATATCGAGCTAATCTAAGCCTAATTTGGTCTAAGCTAAGTCGCTTCAACACTCGTTCATCCTTTCACCCTCGCGGCCGGGAAAACACTAAGTCGTTTTGAGAGACCGGCCTTCCCGGATCGACTTTTCGCTGGATTTTTGCCGATCACCGTCTCGCGATTCAAAATATCGTTTAAATGGGCGGTCCCGACAAAGGGTCCTGCGTGCATTAAGAATGAATTTTAATGCACTGGATATGCCGTTGCTCCGGCTATGGGGCCGAGGAAAGGACGGAGAGGCGATGCGACAGCGGAGAAAAAAAATACAAAAAGCGCACAAAACGCGACGCGGCAACCGCCGCGAATCGAATACACGACTGCGTCGCCCTGGGACAACCGATGATCGATCTACTGCGTCATTCTCAGGCTGCCGGGGGAGGTGAGTCGAGGATCGTGCCATATGGACGACGATGCTAAACGATTCGGCGCGATTGTGCGTGTTTTTACCGAGAGAAAAGAGACAGAAAGAGAGAGAGAGAGAGAGAAAGAGAGAGAGAGAGAAATGGAGAGGAAACGTGGGTGGTTATAGCGGAAGGACGGCGTCCTGACGAAAGTGGGACTTCTCTCTCGGACGTACGTATTTTTGGGGGATATTTGATTGAATTCTCAGTTGGGAGTTATCGGGAGAACGTATCGTTTTGTCGGAATTTATACATTGAGGGAAAAATTACATTAAAATCAACAAATATTTCTTTGATGGGTGCCATTAACATATTTATTTAAATATAAATTCTTTTTATTTAAATCAAATATTGTTTACTTAAATCAGGTAAACAATATTTGATTTAAATATTTAAAGAGAATTTAGATTTAAGTAAATATGTTAATGGCACTCATCAAAAAAATATTTGTTGATTTTAAGGTAATTTTTCTCTCAGTGTAAAAGAAAAATATTTATCTACAATTTTGTTGCTCTGCTAATGAGTAAATATATGAATACAGTGTGTTTCTCCAAATTTTATATATCAAATAATTTACAGCAGAAGCTTTTTCCAAGACGTTTGAAAAATGATTTACATTCTTATGAGTCTTTTAAGCGTTTCTAAAGCGACGTTTCTAAGGCGATTTTTAAATATTTCTATATTTGTTCTGTATTTGTATAACAAAGTAATATTTATCTATTTTTTGTTTTAAAATTTCTGAATATAGATTTTTTGCTTGTCAGACGTTCTCAGAATGTATCATTCCATCGAAATTTATAATAGAATTCATCTACTATTATCACACCGCGTGCTGAAAAATAAGCACCCAAATACAATTTTCATTCTAAAAACAACTTTTTAATTCTAGAAACATATCTTTAAAGACACTCGGCTGTCTGAGAGAGTTACTTTTTCTCTTATATTTACATATATCGATTTAAAACCGATTTTTACGTCGAAGTGACCACGAGTACAGAGTTCAACCGATTCCCCTTTCACTATCGTGTCGCAATAGCAAATATAACACGAAGGCAATTACATCGCCAGATAATCACGCCGACACACGATTAGTAATTAATCTAATCGCGCTAATCGACGTCAGTGAGAGCGACTCTCAGGCACGCGATGCGGAAGGGTAACTACAGGCGCTATTCACCATCACATGTATCGCCGGCCCCTTTACAGAACGGGACAACCTGTTGAGTGAGGGGTTTTAACTTTCGTTCTTTTTTTTTTATACTAGGGCGCGATCAAGTCCCTCTTACCAGCCACTCGTATAATGTAGAAAGGGCGGGAAGAAAGGATATCAACCTGCCGATGAGTGAAGGGGAGATTTTTTGCCCGTATTGCTCCCATTAGCCACGGCCTCGTGTGTACAAGAGGGAAGAATATCAGGTTGACTTTTTTACGTCGGTTTTTTACAAATCATATCCCTCCAGGTAGAAAAAAGATTCCCCTGTGTCAAATAAAAATGTCAAATTTAGCAACTGTAATTACCTGCACAAAATATTGATGGGAGACAGATTTTTCATTCTCTTTTTTCTTCCTCGGCAGAGGCTATTCAGAGCGGTCGTTTCACCTGCGATTGGCGATGTTCTAAGGGCTTGTATCCACAATGCTAGAAATCGGCCCGAGATCTCGATTCGAGAAACGTGTGACCAATAAAAAACGTCGTCTTTCCATAAAAGTTGCAAATTGGTTGTTTTTTTCTCGGATCTAGATCCCGGGCCGTTTCTAGTATCGTGAACACAAGGCTTAGGACTAAAGGTCTCCTAATTTTTTTTTAAGTTATCTATGACTAAGTTTACATGGCAGCTTAAAACCGGTTTAGTAAAAGTATTTAGTAAACTCTCGCATCCGATTGGTATATTCCTTTAGATTTAGAAATATACTCCAATCGGATTCAAGAGTTTACTAACTACGGTAGTTACTAAACCGGTTTTAAATTGTAAACTTAGTCTATATTGTCGAATTATTGGATTTCTCACGCGCGCGACGAGCAGACTTTAAAGAACGACGGGGAAAAGCGCAAATGGCGGTCAACATCGAGAGCGACTCACCGATCATGTCTCGCGTATCGATATCTCGACGGTCGATCGCTCGGCGCGCCATCTTGCGGTTGCACGCGGGACGACGCGCGCGATGTTTTCAACTCTCATAAGAGTTGCTGCATTCTGATATTCACACTGCAGATATTTAAAATTTACTGAAATATAGATTTTCAGTATTGGCAGAATGAACGTCAGAACGCAGTCCATGTTAACTTATATTCCTCATAGCTGCTAGCAAGGTGAAATCGTTCGAATTCCAGTTCGATTTCTTGTTACTCTTCATGTTGTCGTAAAAATATCTTTCAGTCGCCACCGATTCTTTTATTGCCGAATATAAAAAATATATAATACGATTAAATACCGTTAGTTTTCTTTTTTTTTCGTTGGCAAAAAATGTGGTACCTTCTTTTTGGTATCACTCAGCGGACGTGCCATTTACAGTCATATTTTCGCCATCCCTCGAGTCGATTCGCTTTCTTCTGCAAAAACACATAATATATCTAATGTAAACATTCGCTTGGACGTTGCGTGTACTTTGGACGTTCCAAGAGTAAATTTATAGCATTTATAAAAAAACATGCTCAAAATTATAGACAAATTTCAGGATTATCGCACAAAAACCTTCTCTTTTCTTTCAACAAAGGTCACGCAAAAAAAGGACTGTATAGACCAGGTTGATTGTTATTAATTTTATCGCTTTTTCCTGGCGCTCTGACGACCAACGTAACGATCCTGGAAATATCCAGCAAAAATTGACGCGTCAGGAGTTCCCGTTTGAAAATTGATTTCCCGAGAAACGCAACGAGAACAATCAATGAAATTAGAGCAGTAGAATATCCACTATCTAGAATATCTATAAATTTTCCAATTATAATCATACTATATATATATGTAGTGTATGTAATATAACTATATTCTAATATGAGATTATTTGATATGAGTAAAATCAATTACTTTGGTAAATATTATGTCGAATGTACTAGTCTATACATAATGTAAATAACACATGAATGAACATATGAATGAATTATTTTCGACACAAAATTTAGAGTGGACTTTTTGGAATATTGTTGATGTACTGTGTACGCAAGATTTTGTACAGTGTATATATATATATATATATATATATATATATATACACACAGTAAGCAAGAAATCATTAATACAACGTTGCTACAATAATATTGAAGAACCTGTAATATTGTCAAATATGTAGTGTTTAATATTGCATCAAACATTATTATGAACATACTTTGACCGCGATTTGGAAGTTTCAATAATGTTAAAATAGGATTACCATAACGTTTTAATCGGCAGAAATATTTTTAAGATGTTGCATTGATCTCAAATAAATGTTAAAGTAACATTTGAAAAATAAGTTTTGTAATGTTTTTAAAACGTTTAAACACTCAGAAAAATCATATCACGAAATAACATGTGAAAAATATAAATGCAATATTATTAAAAAATGTTCAAACAATGCACAGTCAACGTCTCTAAACGTTAATTTAATGTTCCTTGTTTATTGGACATATATATACTATATATATTATATATATTATCTGTACTATCGAACTAACTGAAAAAATCAGACGCGCTTTTTCTGATGCAGGAGAAGAATCGTCAGCCTGTTCTCCCGTATCAGCTGACAGTTCTGAGACTGCAAATGCATAAATCCGAATGGATCTCGGATAAGGACGGGAAAGTCGTGAGGAAAACATAAACAACTTGTATGTCAGTATGTAAGTAAACAATATATTTATTGTTATCATTATTACTAAGGCACTTGTTATCAATATAAAAACGTACGTCGCAAAAATTATTGCCAATGAGCATATTCAAATACTGATATTAAACACCTAATTGCTTCTTCTGGTGATATAATCTCAAGTATTATGGACGCGAACGCGCAGCCTAAGTGGGGAGTCTCAATCTAAAAAGAACTCATCGTCATCGTCATCGTCGTCATCGTCATCGTCATCGTCATCGTCATCGTCGTCGTCGTCGTCGTCGTCGTCCTCGTCGTCTTTGCGCACTCGACGCGATCGACGTAGGCGACGAGGATCATTATTATCATAATTATCATATCATTATTATCATAACATTATTATCATTATCAAAGACCTGATCTCGAGGAGGTCCTCCGCTCATGAAGGCACTTCTTTTTTTGTATCTTTTTCCTCTTTTTTTCACGAGTAAGAGCCCGAAGTGTCGCGATGTATTTTTCCCATGAAAAAACGTAACTCTAGACTGAGTTTAGGCTAAAAGCAAGAGATACAGTATGGTAAATATTAATATTATCGTTAAATTGCAATTAAAAATAATACATTAGAGACGCGCATTGACGTTTGTCGACGCACCAACCCCTGGAAGGTACCCCGACGCGATCTCGCCGTCGTCGATCCTCGTCGACGAGGACGAGGCGCCATGATAGTTGTCGACGTCGACGTGTGCACGCGAGAGACCACCACGGAATGAACACGACGGCTCTGAAGTGTCCACACGAGAGCGTGGAATAAGTAAAACTGAAAAAAACAATCGAGTAGGAATAAAAAGAATCCGAGAAACGAAATAAAAAGAAGTCGGATGGTAAAACAAAGCAGAAGGAAATAAAACGCGAGGCGCGTGTCTCCGATTTGGCGTAAAATACATTTAAAAAGCATCTCTCACACGATTCGACAATTTCAAAATCCGATAATCTCAATGTATTATGTAAAACAAGAAAGGAATCGCGGGGAGGATTCATCACGAAAAATCCGCCGTGTTCGGGACGCGTGGACGCGCGCGCTCTTCGCCTTCCAGTGGGTGGCCGCTGTCTCACTTTTCTTCTCGGCGCTAAAGAATATAGACAGGCGACACAAAATACCAAATCAACCTTTACACGATCGCTTCCTCTTCTTACTATCTTAAAATAGAAAAAAAGAAAAAGAAAGAAAAGAACAAAGAGGTCGACGGTTCTGCATTCGCACGCGCGATCATTTGAAAAGGGTGAGGGGAGCAAAAAAAAGAGAGAAAAGGAAAACTAGAACGCGCGACGGTGTGCGAATGAACGAACGTAAGCTTCGCCCTCGCTCCTTCCTCGTCCTTTCCCGATTGCGAGGAAAAGCGGGAGAGCCTGATTATTACCTGCTAAACAAGACTTCCCACGCGATATTAGATCGTACTTTTTAATTAACATACGAAAGTCGGGGAGATTCACGCGACCGTTTCCGGAGTGATCTCTCTCTCTCTCTCTCTCTCTCTCTCTCTCTCTCTCTCTCTC
>NW_022639568.1:611968-625232 GCF_010583005.1 Odontomachus brunneus
TCTCTCTCTCTCTCTCTCTCTCTCTCTCTCTCTCTCTCTCTCTCTCCCCCCTCTCTCTCTCATCTCGCGTCTACGGTTCCGCCAACCGAATTGCACTCATACTTTCATACGAGGGCGTTACTTCAACGTTACTTCAACTTCGATTATTCCTTGTTCCTTCTTGCACCTCTCATCGTTATCATAAATCTCATAGAGTCGCGACAAGCGTGTCCATATACGTTGCATATGTTGCATTTGCATGTCGTACAAAAATGAATTAATATGTAACACGAATATATTCTATATTTATAATTGTATATCTCTTGATACTCGTGTAATCGCTCAAGTAACGCACCCGTGGAGACGCGAGAGCGCTCTCGAACAATTCGCCATCCGCCGGCGTGGAACGGTCGCGCGAATGTCCGCGCCGTACGTTCAAAAAGAGCTGCCGACATATAACACTAATTACACGTTACAATATTGCGCACGTTACAAAATTATCCGCTCTTCCGAGAGAACCGCTTCCGATTCCCTGACCGCCGACGCACCGACCGCGCGCTACATCCGCGAGCGCAGGGCGTATGAAACGAAAAAAATAAAATAAAAAAAAAAACATCAGCGGCCTCTTGAACGTGTCTCGTCGATCCCGGCGTGATCCCCCGTTCAATCCCGAGGGACAACAGGACGACGCGCGAAGAAACACTTATGGCTAAAAAGATAGGTGTAAACCTGCAAATATCATATAATAACTCTCCCTCTCGCTCCCTCGCTCTATCTATCTATCTCTTTCTCTCTCCCTCGCGATCTGCGTTAACATTAACTGCACGACAGTAGTATAAAACGTAAGAGAAGTTTACAATCTAACAAGGTTTCTTCGAAAAATACGAATAACTGCAAAATTGTAACAAGTATATATAGACTTTACACATATAAAAAAAATATATATATTTTTCATTTTACGTTGACCGCGTCGGACCTAACCGATCCCCGGTATCGGGTATCTCACCCCCCTGCCACCCCGCGCACTCACGAGCGTGCGCGAAGCAGAGTGTGTGTATGTGTATATATATGTATGCATGTGTGAGTATGCATATATGTGTGGACGTGTGTGTGTGTGTGTGTGTGTGTGTGAAAAACGCGTTTCGTTTATCTTTAATAATTATTACCACGTGTGTTCTCATGCGAACGATTTGTATGGACGGTTATTGCGTTGAAAGACGACGGCGACGACTGCGGTGTGGCCGCGGTCGCCTCGCGTTTTTTTAGATTGATCATTTGAGAAAAGGACAAGGCACTTTTAAAGCGTATCGCTTGTGATTGAGTCGCACCGCGAGCGCGATGATGATCGTTCGAAGACGTTCGTTAACGCGGATACACAATAGTGCGCGACAGTTCGACACGCAGCCCGACGACTCGTCGCTCCGAACCCCGCGTGTACACGGGATGACGCGTATATTTCTTCACGTGTTCGCGATAACACACGACTCGCGAGTCCCAAGTGTCCCCAATCGAAGGTGGTTTTTCCGTCGGCTCCGCGTTGGCTTTTGCGTCGCGCGCGCAGGAGAATCCGATCGCTGGGAATACGATTGTTATCGCGTGGCTATCGTGTCACGGCCAACGAAGACTCCTGCTGCTCACGTTCGTCGAGAAAGCCTGACGATTTCTGTTTATCTCTGTCTCTCTCTCTCTCTCTCTCTCTCTCTCTCTCTCGCGATGTACGAGACTACGATCGATTGCACTTGTAAGGTTCTCTCGCTTCGTCCCCGATTGTCGCGAACGCGCTTCCACAGCCGAGAAACCGGCACGTCATGGTGCCAGCAGCAGCAGTTCTCGTCGAGAATTCGGTCGTAAATATAGATCGAGTCGGTTCGGCCGTTATCGTCGCGTTCTATGACAAGAAACGCGCAATATCGGCGATCGGTCGCATCGTTTGCTGTCGTCAAAGTATCCCTTCCTGTCCGAGAAGAACGTCCACTTAGTCGTTCAATTCTTCTCCTCTCCCCCTCCCCCTTCTCTCTCTCTTTCTCTCTCGCTTGCTCTTTCTCACGCGCCTCTCCACAGACGGCGGGAAATTAAAAATTTATGTACAAAACGTTCGGGAACACTCGTACGTGTGCGCGAACGCGTAAAGTCGCACCTGGCAAGAGAGACAGAGAGAGAGGCCCGACGAACGGGAATTCTTACACCTACGTGGGTGTATACATAAACGATGTATATATATACACATATGTACGTATATATGTATCGCTTACGTATACACGTGTCTGTATTGTTGAGCATAATGCGCTGCAATGATAAGGCCACTGTGTGTCCAGGCTCGAAGATCGTCGTCGTAAGCGAGCGTGCGCTTCGTCGCGGAACAGTCGTTTAACTTCGTTGTTGTTGGTGATGTTTTGCTCTTGGCGAAAACCCTCGGAAAGAGTTTCTCGCGTACACGTCTCCCGCCTTGGTGTCGCGGTATCGATGGCGCGTTCGTTAGGCCGATCAAGCGAATCCGCCGCGAGTACGAGCCTCGGTCCTCGGGCTGTACTACAGCCACGTCAGTACGTTCTCCGGTTTGGTCGGGTTGGGATTGATGAGCGACTGTACGTCGTCCAAGATGTCACTGCTGAATTCTTCGCTCAACTGAAACAAGGACCGTTGTGAGCACCAGTGACGATACGTGCTTTGGTATTGTTAAACCGTTATTGAAGCGAAAGAAAGAAAGAGAGATAGAGAGATAGAAAAAGAAAGAAAGGAAGAGAGAAAGAAAGAGAGAAAGAGAAAGATTGAGCATACGATAATTAGTCGGAAAGTGCAACTGCCTCTGTCTTCGCAAAAAAAAGGGTGGATGAGTCTTTCCCGCCCCCTTTCAAACAAATCTCAGTGTAACGTCGTTCTCGAACTGCAACTGATACCAATGCGGGTCGAATGCGGATACCTGAAGCGACGGCAGAAGATCGTCGGTCGAATCGATGTTGTCGCTCAGAGTCGACAAATCGGGCGTCTCCATCGGCGCACCGCCGTCTACAGAAGAGGATTGTTTTGAATATGAGACACGCCTCGAGATCGATCGATTGTTCGCGAAACAACTAATCAGTTGATTAAACTAAACGTGATCTAAATCGTTGCTTCTTTTTTGCCTTTCTTCTTACCGCTCGTGCCGTCCATGTTATCGTCGATGTTCGCGAGGAAGTCCTCCGGAGTATGAGGAAGAGAATAGGCGGAACCGAGTCCTAAGCCGCTATCGGCACTCTCTTGGCGGGCATGTTGCTCGTTAATGCCAGACAAGAACGGGTCCATGGCGTCGGTAGTACTCTGTCGCAGCATCAGCTCTTGCTGCAACGAGACCATGCACGCATGAGAGACGTTACGAAGAGATTTAAGAGTAATCTTGGCGACGCGTGCCCTCATCCTCTCCTTTTTCTTCTTTATGCTAACCTGGCGCATGATCTCCTGTTGCCGTTGCTTCAGGCGTTCACGTTCCATCTGCAGCGACTGAAGGCGTAGTTTCTGCTGACAGGCCTGCAGGCTCTGGCTGCTTATGCCGCCGCCGGTGGGCTGCTGCTGCTGTAGCCAGTTCTGCGGCAGCATCGCGCCCGATGTGGGAGCTCTCTGAAGATGCGTCGCTGAAGAAAGACCAGGTCTCGTTAGAGCACACGAGAGCCACGTGAGGACGATCGCGCGATCGCTACTACTACTACTACTATTATTATCTTGTTATTGTCATTATTACTGCTACTATTACTATTATTATTATACTACTATCACTGCTATTTTACTATTTAATATTATATTACTATTACTACTACTGTTATTACTATTTATTACTATACTATGCTCCAGTATACTATTCCATTATTATTATTATTACTAGTACATAGGGAAGACTTCTCAGGGAAATGTAAAAAATGAGAAAAAACGGCGACTTTTCGCCGGACGATCGAACTTACGGATTCGCGGATCGAACCAGGAGGTGGTGCGGGTCTGATGATTGATGAAGTAGATCTCGCCTTCGGTTGTGCGAGCCTGTTCCCATCCGTCCGGCAATGGACCGAGCGTGTTGCCGTTGGACTTGCCGCTCTCCACCGCGGCGGCGACCGCCGCCACGTTCGCGGCAGCGGCCGTTTTCCGCGGATCTTCCCATGTAGTTGTGCGGGTAATGTGACTGCAAAGAAAAACATATTCGTCAGGCACGATCGTGACGCCACAGCGACGGTGTGTAATCGTATTGCGCGCGCGATTAACGACGATAATCCCGAGACGAACGCGCGTTCCTTCGAGAGGAAGAAAAGCAGGAATGCTCAGAACGGAATCTTTGCGAAAAGAAAATGCTCGACCGACAGATTTATGATTTGGAAATTCAGATGATACAGAAGATAATTACATTATTTTGCATAATCAGCAATTGTTTCTGGAAAACCACTTAATATCGTATCAAAAATTATAATTGGAGAGAAAGGAGAATCCTCGACTGATTTAAAATTTCAATCGAGGTCGATGGGAGATAATTGAATGATTTTGCATAATCGAAGAGACTGTGAAAAGGTATTTAATAATATTATAAATTAATAGTAAATATGTATCTGTTCTGAGCATCAAGTGGAAGGAACGACGTGCATCGACTTCGCCGTATTTTATTTATTATTATGTCGGATTCGGCGGCGAAGCGCTCGCTCATTCGATCTCGCAATAACGCGGCGGCGGCCTTCGACGGAATAATTTAATTATGCAAGACGCAGCTACCGTATCCCCTCGCCGGGATGTCACGGAGAATCGGATGCTCGCTTTAAGCCGCCCGATCCGCGGAAACTGAATACGCGCCGCGGCGCGTACAGTTATCCACATATAGTAGGCGCATGCTAAAAATAATTCCATTCAAAAGACCGAAGCGAAGCGGCGGCGGCGGCGGCGGCGGCGGCGGCGGCGGCGGCGTCGCGGCGACGTGGGTTAGACGCGTAGGTAGGTAGGTTTAGCGCCCGAAATAAAGACGGGATCCTTTCGCACCGCCGATCTTTTATTACGCACGTTGCATGTGCGCGAATCAATCTGACATCAATTAAAAATTGAAGGTGTATAATCCACGGCAAAATAAAGAAAAAGAAGCCATAACGCGTCTCTCTTTTTTAAGGTTTCGAAAAACGTCGTATTTTTATTTGCAAATGCATAATATAGGGTTTATGTACAAGTTATACAATTGTACGTTATGTATAAGTTTATAATTATATCAGTTAACAGTTAAAAGGTAAAAAAAAGAGAGGGAAAATCGCGAGAGGAGATGCCGATCTCTCTTCCCGAATCCGAGAAAGAGCGGAGGATCGCTACCCGCGGGAGTCCGCCCAAACGGGCACTTGCGAATTACGGTACTTGTCTTCTTGGCGCGGACAGTTCCGCAGGAGAACGGCGAGAGAACGAGAGGAAGTCTGTTTTGCAGAGCGCGCGCGCGCGCGCGGCCGCACGTGTGACGTCATTGCGCGATTATATTTCCGCACCCACACTGCGTGACGCGTACCTGCCTCGCAACGGGTACGGGACGTTTGTAAACACACACATATACATACATATGCGACGTCAAGGCGGGCCAGGATCGCGCGATCGTCCAGGACGGACACCGCCGCCGAGTTCGACGCGTACTCGAGAGTCTCGGTAGAGTTTCCATGCTCATAAGAGGAGTTCGAAGTTCTTACGTTCAAGTTGACGTTTATGTCATCAACAGAGCGAGTTTCCGCGACTTGACAGAGGATGTTTGAATTTATAAGAAAATTCGAATTAAGTTATTCATTGATCAAACATTCTTTTCGAGAGTCTCGAAATCTAGACATGTCGACGATTGATACATATCGATAATCGATCGGCGCAATACTCAGTGTCCAATAAAAGAAAGCAAGTCCCTAGAGAGGGTCTGCCATTGGTCGTCGCGCCCAGGCATAGCAATCATGTAACTTTTCCCCAAAAGCGGAAACGTGTAGAGCGGAAAGTTTCAGTGAATTCGATAACTTTAGGGATCATGTGACTTCCCGAGCAACGGAAATATGAACATCTTCACTTTTCACAAGTTCACGCTAGGGGAAAAGGATACACAATCGATAGCCAGGTCGTTCCGACGTCAATTCCCTACAACGACCATACTTTTCGCCCTAAACGCGCGGCCAGGAGCGTAGCACAGTTTCTCGCTGTCTGTGACCGTCGCTCTCGGTACAGCGAAGTTGGCCACGGTCCAACTCTTCGCGAAGAAGAAGGAAGACTAGGTTGATGATGATGATGATGATGATGATGATGATGATGATGAGGAGGAGGAGGAGGAGGAAGAGGAGAAGAAACGCTGCTACGGGGAGCGCCGGGCAAAGAAATAGGGAGAAAGAGAAGGGCAAGAAGAGGAAAAGACGATGCGAGGAGAGAAGGAGGTGGTGGAGGAGGAGGGGAAGCGTTGGGCGACCGAGAGAGCCGACGAACGCGTCGGAGAATTATAAGAGGGTTCTGTGTGGCGCGTTCACGTTCGCACACACGACATACGGACTCTACACGGTGTATTTTTACTCCGGACATCACGGCGCCGGACACTCGTAAATAGACACTCTCGCTCGCGCATCGACGCTCTCCGCGTCGCCGTTCGCTCTCTGCTCTTCTTCGCCGACTTCCCTCCCTCTCTTACTCTCCTTCTTCTTCTGTTCCTCCTCCCCTTACTCCTCCGAGGACGTCTTCGCCCTCTTTACTCTTTCGCGAGAGACGCGCGTACTCGTGCTCATCGCCCTCCGGAGTTAGATCTGAGAGTCTAAAGTTCTAACGATATGACGCGCTAACGCTGCTCACTCACTCTCTCTCTCTCTCTCTCTCTCTCTCCCCCCTTCTGTCTCCTCTCTGTATTTTTCCGATAAGAGAATTTGTTCTTCAGTAATTCTCAGGAGATACGTTTCCTTATTGAATGTGGAATGAGTTGCAGAATTCGTCGAGGAATTACACTTCATCAGTCGACTACACCAAGTCGAAACTTGATAGTCCTTATAGAACTATCCAATGTATGTGTGTATATAATGACATCATATGATAAGTATAATATGATAGGATATGTCAAGCTGTCAAAATGACAGATTAGCCAAAAGCCAACAGTTGTAATGTATACACGTAATGTATTCAGATAAGATATGATCGATTAGAAAGATAAGCTCGAGTAAATGTTAAAGTTTCATTAAAACCTAAAGTGCAGACGTGTAGCCTCTCTCCTCCTCAATGTATAGTTCCAGGTCCTAAAACAAATTCCTCGCGAATCTCCGGTATCGTTTTAGTTAACACATTTCATAAATTCGAGTGGAGATTCTATCATGGGGAAGAATCTTGATACAAGAGTATTGTTGCCAAAATATTAGTGTTGACTTCCTTTATAGCCGCTTGGATTATTACCATTGCGCCTTCTCTAATGGCGATATGATACGAGCTCATCCTGACAATTAGAGTAACAGTTCTTCCGTTGATGTGTCTTGACGTACCAAGCCATGATTTGGCTGTATCGCAATGTTCGCGATATCGAATGCTTTTTGAACAAATTCGTATTCCAGAGACTCATGTGCCAACTTCTGAGAGTTTGTTGAAGCATAGGATCAGATTCGTCACCACTGATGGTAGAGTTCGCGGGGACACGCGGCCCGAGCGACGCGAAGTTGCTCGCGATCGTTAACGAGACGCTCAGATCTCGAGATCTCGACGCGAGCAATCGGCGCGGGGAACCACCGTTGTGCGAAAGAGCCGCGTGGCTTTATCGCGCGATCAGATACCTCGCATTTAGGCTAAAGCTCTCGCGGTTTACGCAACGCTGACCGGAAATGAGTTAAATATAAGCTCGCGAGAGCGGGTTACACGCGGTTGAAAAGTTACTCCGCGCGCGGGCGGCGTTAAAGGCACCGAGAGAAGACGAGAGACGACACGACCGAGCGAGGTATCGTCGACGACAACGACGACGACGACGACTTTGAAGACGGCGAATTATATATCGACCCTAATTAGCGCCGGACAATTTAATTTCTAAACGATAAGAGATTAATCGAACGTTTGTTTTGAAAGCGAGATAAGTCCCGCGTGAGATAAGTCTCTGTTGAAACGCGCATGTATCGCGCGCCAATTTGCACACGCGCGTGTTATATAAATGCGCTATATACTTGGAAATGTGAAATAATATGTATACTGAGAAAAAGAGACATGTGAAAATTCATTTGCGGGGTGGAAAGTTGGTTTTCCCGCGAAAGCAAAGTATATCCCACAAATACATTTTCAAGTATTCTTCTGTCGGTATAGAACTGCGCAACATTTCGGCGGGAAAGAAGCACGAGCGGCGTCGATGCATTTGTCGGCGGTCAAAGTTCGTTACAAAATTCCAGATATGTTGGAAAAGAGTGTCGGCGATTGACGTTTAGTCGAAAGAACCGTCCTGAGAGTTACGTCACGCTTTTGTTATCTATCAACGCGGGACAGAAGCCGTGAGCGAAAGGTGAATGAGGCGCCGCTTCTAATCGGCTACAAGTTGCTATCTTATCATTATGTGTGTGACTTCTTCGATAGCCGTCCGGGAAATATCTTGTCTAGTCAAAGTGGAAAATAATGACATGTCGAAGAGAACAAACAGAGATGGTCCATGCGTGAATACATTAAATCGACGCAAAGGCTCCGTTATTTTTCTGTTAAATTCTCGTAGCAAGATATAAAAAATAAAATAGTCCTCGTTAAATATCTATGAGAGAGAGAGAGAGAGAGAGAGAGGATAGCGAGCTGATGTTGTACAGTTTATTCGTAAAGATTATTGACCTTTCGAAATTGGACAATTTCGCTTGCTAGTTCATTTGACAAACATGACAAAACTCTTGCACGAATTCGGTAACAGGAAGTTAAACTTTACTGTTCGCCTGCGAGACGTAATTTCGAAATCGCGAGAGGAGGAAACGACCTGCGGCAAGTGAACGAGTCCCGAAACATCAAGGCGAGTTTGCGAGGGATTAACGCGGAACAAAATACATGATATCAAGACGTCGCACGCGCGGTATTTATGGCGACTGCTCGGAAGCAATGCGAGGACGGTACGCGAGCGAGGAAATTCGCGAGGTTAAAAGCATCTTGGTGCTATCAAGCGCGGATCCGTGCGATCGCCGAGCGTTTCCCACTTTGTCCATGCGTGAAATTGTCGGACGGAGAAGTAACGCGCAGCTTCACCTTCGTGGAAAACATGTGTGTGTGTTGCGGTGCCAGCAACACCAAGAGAGATTCGACTTTTAGTCAAATGTGTAATCACGCAACTGTGTGTATTTGTGTGTATAGTAACGAAGAACGAATCACACGCCGCGTAAGCGAGCGAGCTTCGATTAGCCTCGCGATTACGAACGTTTCGACATCGCGATATCGACCGACGTTCATTAAGAACCTCGTTAAGGGACCGACCTTCCGCATGGCTCGTGACCAAAGCTAAAAAAAGCTAAAAGCTTGTGAAAATGATTCTCTCGATAATCAATATCAGCGATTTTCCTTTTTTCCTTTCTTTTCTTATTGTAAACTTGTGATACCAGTTTTGCAGTATAATGCAAAAATAATATAGTAATTGCATCTTTTACAGTGTAGTACACTGAGAAAAAAATGTACTAAATTTCAAAGAACGTTTGTTTGGATAGTGCTGTGAAGATATTTGTTTAAATTAAGTAATTATTTTCTAAAATTAAATAAAGAAGTTTTAAATGTAAATTTGTTTCTTTAATTTTAGAAAATAATTACTTAATTTAAACAAATATCATCACAGTACTATCAAAACAATATTTTTTAAAATTTAGCAAATTTTTTTCTCAGTGTATAATAATATTTAAATTAAAAAAGAAATTGGGAAGGCGAACGCTACCAGTATTCGCGAGACGGCTTCGCGTCACGGATTAAAAATATTAGCTTGGTATAAAAGATTTGTCATGCACGGAGAAAAATAATTTTGCTCTTTTAGCAAAATCGTTATTGCTACTGCATATTCGTAGCGACATCAAAAAAATTTAGTTGATGTAACTAATTTTACAAATTATTCGTTATCAGAGCAGAAGTAATTTCGTTGCTAGGATAAACAAAATTTGTTGAGTGTACTTGCCGTAGAATCACGTTAATTCGCTATTGATGCAAAATAATGTATCAGCAAATTTATTTCCTATTGAAGCAAAACTACTTATATAAATCTATAATTGTTTTTAAAGCAAAATAATTTGTAGATTCAGCAAATTATATCCAGCAAATAGTGATTAGTATTTTTAGCAAATCTTTTTGCTGTCCATATAATAACGAAAAGATTTTGGCCAGCAGAAAATTTGCTGGGCCAGCAAATTATTTTTCTCCGTGTGTTCTTGTCAAACGAAACAAAAACGATATTATATAATTTCAGAGTATTAATAATTTTTCACACAATAATTAATTTTCATAAAATGAAAATTAATATATCGAAAGGCTCTAAGATTAACAATCTGAATAAGAATATAAAAGAAGAGTTTGTAAGAGCTGAATATTATACAAGAAGAAGCTTCAGTTCTTGCAGATATCTAACGAGGATTTCTTATTTTCCTTTTAATTTGAAAGCTTCCTACGGAAATTTAGTAGAAAAACGGCAAATTTTCAGCAGCGATCCGAGAATCCCAAACAATTTCAAGCCGCGAGATAAAAAGTCCAGAGAACGTGCGGAAGCGACGGGACATTTTCGTTTCGTTTCGCTCGCGCGTGCTTCGCGTCGAATTTCACGCCGTGCATCGCGCTCGCGCTGCCTTGAACTTTCGATACGTTCTCGCCCGGTGCTCCCGGCGGCGATCTGTCCTCCTCGTGTCTGGCATTCGCGTTTGTCGTCTATCTAAGCTCTCTCGCGTACAGGTGTGTCGGGGTCTTTAGCCTCGGCTAAAGCGGCTAACGCGAACGTCTTCGTACCGCCGCCGCCGCGTCGTCGATGATGGCGCGTCACAAGACGATGCCGCGCGGGCAGGCGCGTCTCGTCTCGTCCAGTCTCCCGTCGTCGTCGCAGACTCGAGGCCGATGGCAGACTCGCCGAAAAAATAAAGAAATAGTAGGAAAATAGAGAAGAACGCGCGTCCACGACGAGTGCGAATCAACGCAAGCGCGAAAGGAATTCCGACGCGCCGGCAGAATTATCGACTGCGATTTCGGATGGACACGCATAATCCCGAAATTTCAGAAGTGGCACAACGTCCCGAGAAGTCACGATCCTGAAAATTGAATACAGGGTCGCGAAATATTGAAATCATAAAGTTATCAAGGTATACACACTGAACTTTTGAACTGAGAACAAAGAACAGACATTTGAATGATATCATGTAAAAATTTTCCATCGTAGTAACATTATCTCCTCCACTTTTTGGGAAATTGTTGTCTAACTCAATCTCTCGAAACATCGAAAGTACACAGTTATATGACAAATACACAGAGATAACGATTTGGTTACAGAAATATTTTTGTTGTATCAACCAAATAATTTGTTTGGACTCCAAAGAAATATTGATTCAATAAATCGTGCTCTCTACACTGAGGGAAAAATTACTTTAAAATCAACAAATATTTCTTTGATTTCTTTGATTTAAATCTAAATTCTCTTTATTTAAAACAAATACTGTTTACTTGAATCAGGTAAACAATATTTGATTTAAATAAAGAGAATTTAGATTTAAGTAAATATATTAACGGCACCCATCAAAAAAATATTTGTTGATTTTAAGATAATTTTTCCCTCAATGCAGAAAGAACGATTTATTGAATCAATGTTTCTTTGGAGTCCAAACAAATTATTTGGTTGACACAACAAAAATATTTCTGTGGAACTAAGCCGCAAATAAGTATTTTTGTTGCTTCAAACAACATTTTGTTCGATCAATCAAAAAATTTGTTTGGACTCTTCCAAAGAAGTATTTATTTGATTCAAATCGTTATCTCTGTGTATTTGTCATATAACTGTGTACTTTCGATATTTCAAGATCTCTTTTTGGGTTAGGCAACAATTTTCCAAAAAGTGGAGGAGATAATGTTATTACGATGGAAAATTTTTACACGATATCATTTAAAGGTCTGTTCTTTGTTCTCAGTTCAAAAGTACAGTTACAAAAAATAGATCTTAAAATTATATCCTGTAGAGATTTTCCTTGATACCATTATCCTCTCCACTATTCGGGAAATTGTGGCCTAACTTCTTTTTGGGATGTTGCTCTATCTTTGGAATTTTGGTTTCTTATCTTTAATGCACGTCCATTCGATCACGCAGATCACTTGTTTTTCCATTTGTCTTTCCTATTTTAGCCACACACCGATGATACACTAACGTTGTCGTTTTATTCTTCCAAACATTTCTCATTTTAGACTTTTCATCGTATCTAAAGTGTTACCTATCTTTTACGACAATCTCTCTTCGGACAAGCCGCCGATAACGACAACGCGACGTACTTTCCCGTTTTTCCAAGTAATGCGCGGCTACGTCGTAAACATGTGGACTGAAAAAATGCACCGTATGAATGAGACACTCGCGTGTGATTCGTATGTGTGTGTATTATTCGACTATATAGGACGCTTAACGGTTTCGTTAATTAATCCCGATCGTGAACTCGTCGATTCTCACTGTCGTCTCCTAGATTGAAACACCGATTGCGACACCATCGACGGGCGTGGCAGGGGGAAAAGCCATTAGACGGCTAATTAGGCACGGCCAGAGATAAGCGATATTGGTGACGCCGTTATCAGTAGCCGAAGTACCGCGAGACGAATGTTCCGACGGAGGAAGAGAGAGAGAAAGAGAAAGAGAGAGAAATGTATATCACATCCGCGCATGAAGCTCACACACAACTGTGTTTATTATTTACTTTCCGTCGAAGGTGGATATATGCGCCGCGCTCGAAAATAACGCTTCCGATTGCTTCCCCCCGCCCGGACGTGTTGACAATATGCGCGTCTCGAGTGTTTTCTTCCCAGCCACGATATCGAATAAATTTTATCGGCTTAATTTACGCTTTGTGTATCCTCCTGCGCTTAATTTATGCCTCGCGCGCTCCTCCTCCACCCCGCCCGCCCTCACCCTTTCTCCTCTCGTGCTCTCTCCTCCTCCTCCTTCTTCTTCTTAGCTGTACTTAAAATTTCAGATCTCAAAAATAGATCTCGCGACCTTGGTTTTTCGAGAGCTGCCGAGGACCGCGCGACGAGCGCCGAGGAAAAAGGTAGCGGGCGGTTTTCGCGAAGCGTTTGTCGCGATCCACGAGACCCGCGAGCGAGAGAGAAGAGAGACGAGGAGGTGATCGAAATACGGGGGGGAGCAGAA
>NW_022639568.1:625437-660845 GCF_010583005.1 Odontomachus brunneus
GGGGGGGGGGGGCGGCGGAGGCTAGTAGTCCGAACCGGAATTGTTTGCACGAGCCTCGAGGCGCGGGACACGGAAAAAAAAAGAGCGATGTTTTCTTCGCGCTCGCTCGCGAAACAGAACACGGAGTTTTTGCGATAAAAAAGGCCGTCGGACCGAGGACGAGTTGTCCTTCTCCTGCTTCTTTTCACTTAAAACACACTCGACGGGATCCCGCGCGCATTCTCTATTAAATATTATTAAAGTTACTCGCCCAACGCGATTTACTTGCTTGAACTTCTTGTATCACAATGTGTAATACAAATCTACATAAAAAAGTTGGTAGCATACTTAGTATTTGCAACTATAAACCCATATTCAAATACCATAATTATGGTGGACAGCAGGTAGAATATTCTCTCCATAGATCTTACAAATCAATCTTTTAGTTGTTGCAGTAATTTTACGTCGATTAAAGTAGCAAAGCGTGTAGTGCTTATCTGGTTCCACCTTCAATCGCGTTAAATGCAACTTTTTGTTCGCAAACTATGAATCGTCAACTATCAATTCTGATCGAGTATGATGAACATTTAAAAACCCAAAAGCAACTTAAAGGAAAACAATCACTAAGTCGTTGCTACAGCCATCTACCATTCGTAATCATATAAACCTTTGTAAGCACCTAATGTAATTCTCTTCCGCCTCAGGTGCGGTAACTAACGTTAAAATGTCTGAGAACAGTTAAAGGCAATTAAATTTCCAATTGAGTTTCCGTTCCTTCGACGTTTCCGGAGAAAGGGGGAGGGGAAGAAGGGAATCCGAGGGAAAATAAAGACGCGATCGACGGGATGTCGAAGGGCTAAAAATACGCGGCTGGGCCCGTCGCTAGGTACTTTCTCTAATAAGGATGCAGAGTGGGCGCGATATTAATACACGGCGCAGCGCGATCCAAAATCACGAAGCGAGCGAGCGGACGGACGAACGAACGAACGAACGAACGAACGAACGAGCGAACGAGCGCTCGGCTCATTCGCGGCACAAGTCACGTTTCAATTACGCAAATTAGATTCTAATAAGTCCCGGCGCTGGACAAGATCCAAAAGCGCGGAGACGCGGCCGGCGACGGTAATTGGACGAAGGAGCGCGCGAAGAGGAACGCGAGAGAGAAGAAGAAAGGCCGAGAGAAGGAGAGAACGGCTTGGACGAGCTGGGAGGAGGAGGAGGAGGTTGGGGCACGAGAAAATGGGCTTTGTGCTTCTCGATGTTCCGGATAATTCGAATCGACGTCGCCGTTTATGCGACGCCGTTACGAACGACGGTGGCGTTAATCAAAGAGATACGCAAGGCGGTCTTGCGCGCTTTCACGTCTCGCGAGGACGTGAATAACTCTCCTGAGCGACCGTGTGTTCCAGCTTTTTCGCGAGTTCCTTTTTTTTTCACCATCTTCCGAACGTACGTGCACCTGTGCACGCACGTGCATACACTAGGAGAAGAGTGTTTGGCGTTAGCGAGGATAATCTTGTATCGACGCGTTGTTTATTCGATGGGTACACTGAGAGAAGAATTTAATAAATATTATCAAAATTTGGTTACTATTACTAAATGGTAGACGTAAATATAGCCGGCCAAAGCCAATACTTATTAATTAATTTAGTTCTGTAAAATAAATTATTTATTTGACAGAAGTAAAATTTATTTGATTCCAGAATATATTTGGTAAATAAAACTTATTGAATATAGGTGAGCAAAATAAGCGATTTTGTAATAGTTACAAAATTTTTGATAGGTTCAACCAATCATCTGTAATAATAGATATTGAAACGATGTAATAACTGCAAATGAATGAATTTTTCGTTGTGCTGCAACAAAACATACTTATATTGGTAACAAAATAGAACTTGTACCTACTGAATTTTTTATTACATGGGATATAATAATTTCATAACAATTATCAAATATCTGTTCATAACTGTAATATATTTCATATTAAATATTTAACATTAAATAATTACTAAATTATTACTAAATTATTACTAAATTATTTAATTGATGTTACTGTGAATGCAATTACGTCATACTCCCAATCTATTAAATATTTGGCAATTATTATCATATTTAGTATTAGTTACTAAGGATCCAACGAATTTCTGTAACTAAATGCAGTTTGTTATAGTTACCAGTCTTTTCTCTCAGTGTACTGACAACATATTTACTTGATCTAAATCTTTTTGTTTTAACAGAACAAACAATTGTGCTTTGATGCAATAGTTGTGGTTTGTTTCAATAGAATAAACAGTTGTGCACGGAAAAAAAGATTTGATTGAGTTAACCAAATATCTGGTCGAATATGAACGATCCAGAAATTCCGATTGAAGTAACCCGAATTCTGTTTAAGTTAACAAGATTTTTGATAGACTAAACTAAACATGTCTGGTTTAATAACCAATAACATGTTTGGTTAGTTCACCAAAAATCTTGTTAACTTAAACAGAATTCGGCTTACTTCAATCGGAATTTCTGGATCGTTCATATTCGACCAGATATTTGGTTAATTCAAGCAAATTTTTTTTTTCCGTGTGCTTTGATGAAAAGTTAAGTTTTTAAGAAAATGTGTATACTTTCTAATTTGAAAAATACATCTCTCTTACATCAGCACAAGCAAATATGTTGTTGTCGGTACCTGGCGCGCATGATTGCTTTTTCTTTCTTAGATCTTTTTTCTCTCAGTGTAGCCGTAGAATGTCTCGGAGCATTTAGCGGATCCTGCCACACGAATCTCAAGCGTCTTGCTTCTTTGTTGGGATAACAAAAAAAATATGATCGACGCGTCTGAAGTTACTACAATTTCAGTAGGACTGACTCTCTGCTCCCACGCCGCGAGAAAAGTGTCTGGCACTTGTGATTGTGGCTGCCCAGTGAAGTAATTACAGCCAGACTAGTTTTCCAGTAAAAACGCTGCTATATAGCTTCAGCGATGATAACATTAATTGCACATTGTCGCTTATTTTTGTTAGAAGAAACTTGATCGGCGCCGGAAATGGCTATCAGTGAAATGAGATTAGCCATTGTCTTTTCTCTCAGTGCACGTAACGTGAAATCCACAGACACGAGAGGTCCGCAGTGTGTAACGCGTGTTACATATTATACACACGCAACGTCGCAATATTGCCTAGTCGTTGTTACAATTAGCAGACACACTGCGCTGTTAGCGTCATATTATTAGGGGAAAAGAGATGAGAAGACGACGACGGCGACGTCGGCGACGTCGGAGCCTTCCCCCGCGCGCGCGATGCTCATTACCGCGCAGTGCAACGAGCGTGCAATTCGCTTCGCTGCACTTTGCGGAGCGCGTTACCGGGTCGCTCACACGCTCGCTGCGCGCCTCGTATTACGCCTACCGAAAAAAAAGAACAAAAGAAAAGAAAGGAAAAGAGGAAAAAGTGAGAAAAAGCGAGAGAGAAGAAAAAAGAAACGCGCCGCGCTGCGCTTCCGCGAGGTGCGCGCGGGCGCACCTTCTCGCGCCACGTCGTGGAAAACGCGGAGTGCGCGTCTTTTGCACGAAAAATTGCAACTTCTTCCTTGGGACAAGGAAGAACCCCAACCCTTTCCCAACCCCAACGCGGAGAAGAAGGAACCATCCGAAGAATATTTATAGTTTAAATTAATTCCCTTACAGGAAAAATGTGCAATGCGGCATTCATCTTATGGATGTTGCGTTTTGTCGCAAATGTCGATGGGGTTGGCTGGGATCAAGCCACGACTCGCGTTAAATATAACGTTTTGCTCGAAACTACGAATTGTCAACTATCAATTCTCTGATCGAGTGTGACCAACGCTTAAGGACTAAATAACGACTTAAAGAAAAGCAATTATTGAGTCGCTGCTACACTGAGAGAAAAATTATCTTAAAATCAACAAATATTTCCTTGGTGGGTGCCATTAACATATTTACTTAAATCTACATTCTCTTTACTTAAATCAAATATTGTTTATTTAAATCAAGTAAACAATATTTGATTTAAGAGAATGTAGATTTAAGTAAATATGTTAATGGCACCCACCAAGGAAATATTTATTGATTTTAAGATCATTTTTCTCTCGGTGTACATCTAGTTATGACCTTTTGCAAGCACCACAGGGTCTAAGACAAGGAATCATGATGCAACTCTCACGACACAATTCTCAAATAATTTCTTCAAATAACGTTCTGTTTACTTGCTGGTTTACGTGTTGAAAATATCGCCAAATCGACGCGACGTAGACAAGACGACGAGGCGTCCTCGTACACCTGAAGAGCGCAGCGATAATCGCGAATTATCTGCGCCGCATCAGCGATCGAAAGGCTCGTGACAAAAGGACTGTGACGCGGTTCACCGATAACGGCGGAAATACAAACCACACATACGACAGACGAATATACGTGCTTGTGTCTGGGTGTGTGTGTGTGTGTAGTGCGTGTCGACGCGATGGCGGGATAAATAATTAATCGTCGGACTCGATCGGCGAAGCGCGACAAGCTGCGGCCGCTTCCTCTCCTTCGCCGCCTTTTCCTTCCTCCCTCCCTCCTCTCTTGCTCTCTTTCTCTCTCTCTGTCCCTCTCATTTTTTTTCTCTATTTCATTCGCCGCATCGGGAGTGAGTGCGCGACGACGGGGAAGGCGACGGTGGGCTTTCGAATCGCGCGTAAATTCGCGCGCGTTGCCCGGCCGAGGGACCCGGTGGCGTAACAACAAAGAATCGCACTAGAATTTCGACTGGGAAAAGAAGACAGCAGCTCCGCACTTGTCGAGCGAAATGTCTGGATGCGCGCTTTCGGCGCGAAGCCGGAAACCCCGGGCGATCCTAGTCGCGGCTCCGCGTACACGTGAAAGTGCGAAGGTGAGATGATCGTAATACGCGCGCGAATACTCCACGGTGGATTTATGTAATAATTCCCGCACTTCCTTTGCCGCGCGAATCGAAAAATCCGCTCTATTAAAAAATTGCGCCAAGGGATCGTCGGAGAGGAGATTCATGTGGCAGGATCCGTTAAATGCTCCGAGGCATTCTACGGCTACTCTGAGAGAAAAAATATCTATGAAATAAAAAGCAATCATGCGCGCCAGATAACAACATATTTGCTGATGTAAGAGAGATGTAAGAGAGTATTTTTCAAATAAGAAAGTATACATTTTCTTAAAAACTTAACTTTTCATGAAAGCACAATTGTTTACTCTACTGAAACAAAGAGATTTAGATGTAAATAAATATGTTATCAGTATCCATCGAGTAAATATCTTTTTATTTCCAGATTTAAATATTCTCTCCCTCTGTCTTTTAGATATTGTTCGTTTTAGTCGTAAAAATTAAAAAAAAAGAAACATGATGCGAAATTTACGCGCTCCTTCACACGATTAGTGTGATATTCTACAAAAGAGAAAATATGCTATTTGTAAAAATTATTACTTCTTCGAAATTGTATAATTTATGTTTTTCGTTTATATTTGACAAACACGACAGACCTTTTATGCGAACCTAATAAATTATCTTTGGCAAATCCTATTCTTTTTTTCTTTTCTGAAGAAGAGCGCGTAGTACAGTTCGCAGTCTCCTAAGCATGTCGGGACACGTTCTTCTTGAAAGTGAAACGGTCACATATAGGGTTTACCTTCTCACGATTTTCGACAGCAGGTAAAAAAGCAGGGGCGAATTCGCACAAATACACGGCCGGTGAGTCGGACCGGTGGCTGCAGGTAAAATCTTTGAACGAACAGGTTAGTCTCCCGTGGGGATCTCTTTCTTCGCGGGCGGCTCGACAGAGTACATTTGCAGATAAAGAGACGAGGAGAGATGGGAGGGCAGAGGGATACGTGGATGCGGATGCCGAAAAAGATGTCAAAGTAAGCCGGGAAATCGCCTTGCTCTTGCGCCTGTGACAGAGAGACGGGACGAGATGAGATGCGCGGATGGCGGCCGAAAGTTCGTGGAAGCCGAAGAATAAATGGTCGATCCGGCGTCCTGTCCTCTCCCCCGCGTAATCTCATAAATCCTCCTCGCCTCGTTGGACTTTGTCGCCCCCGCCGACTTGGAAGCGCGGACGACACGTTCGGGTCTCCATCGAACGAATTCGGATATTCGAGATCCGGGGAGTTTCGAGAAGATGCGAGTTGCTTCTTCTCTTACGTTGTGGCGAGTAACGGACGACAAAAGGGATGCTTCCAAATCCAAGAAAAAAATAAGAGAAAGAGAGAGAGAGAGAGAGAGAGAGAGAGAGAGAGAGAGAGAGAGAAAGAAAGAAAGAGAAAAGCATCAACCGCATAAAGTCTGTAGGGTCAACCACGGGGAGGTAGAGGACGATGAAGGCAGAGGGGAAAGAAGGACGAAGGGGACGACGGAGCGAGCGACACAACAGCGGAGTTTCCCACGACAGGTGACATGTGAGAATCCCCCGGCAGTCACGGCGGCGCAGGTGGATCAGGTTGGGAAGCTGAGACGCATGGTGGGAGGCCTAAGAGGCATACCTGCGAAGGCATCGGAGAGCCGAGAGCGAGAGAGCCAGCAAGAAAGAGAAAGAGAGAGCAAAGTCCAGGAGCGTACTATGTCGAAACTCCGTTTCCCAAATCGCTTAAACCTGCTCGATTGTTTCTCTTTCGTTTCGCGTCAAGTGGAAATTTGATACAACGGACCCGAATACTGAAAACTCGAAGAACGTCAGTATGATTGATGGCAGAAAGATCGCAACACACTTGTTTTCAATAAATCACAAAGCGCATCTATATGTGTAATAAAAGAGAATTTATTTCTTAACAATTCTGAGAAGATCAATTTGCCAGTTAAATGCCAAATGCATTCGGAAGGTCTATCGAAAGAAGGAGCGTTACAAATTTTCTACCCACTAAGTCTACAATGTAATTCCATAATCATATCCATATAATTGGTAGAATATCAGTAATTACCTCCTATCAATCATGTCAGACCTGCCGATCTACGAAAGTTAGCGATCATTTCCTCGAGTATAGATTCAAATGCCGCCGGCTGACCGAGCGACGCGTCTCGCACGGTCATAGCGACCTGTCGAGCTCGATCGGCCGCCACCACTGCTACCTGCGACGCTTCTATCTACCTGAGCCGTTCAACAATCTGCCTATCTGCCGAGATAAACTCGAGTCGTCCGACTACCTGAAAGCCCCGAAACGCTAATCACGATGGTGGAATCCACCAGAGTGTCTGGATAACGGAGAAACGCATCCTTCTCTCGAGGGGGCTAGAAACGGGGAAGGAGAGCGAAGCGGAGGCAAAAGAAAGACATGCTCTCTTACTCACTTGAGGAAGTAGATCTGGCCCTCGGGGGTGCGCGCCTGCTCCCATCCCTGCGGCAACGGGCCCAGGTCGTCGACCGTGCTGATGACGTCGTAGCTGCGCTGTTTCTGATGATGGTGGTGGTGACGCGCGTGCGGCTGCGGCGCGTGCTGCGGCGCCTGCTGCGCTGAGGCGTACGTCTGCTGAAGGGAGGCTGGGCTGCTATGGGCGCGGGGATGAGCGACGGTGAGGCCGGCTGCGGCGGCGGCGGCGGCCGCAGCGGCTGCCGCGGCCGCACCTGCGGCGCTGTTCGCGCCCGCACCGCCGCCTCCGGCGGCGCCTCCGCCACCGCCTGCGCCGCCGCCACCCGCACCGGCACCACCGGCGTCTGTGGCAGCGTTACCACCGCCTGCGCCGCCACCCGCGCCTCCTGCGCCGCCACCGCTGCCGTTCGCGCCGCCGTTGGGCGCGCTACCGCCGCCGCCGCCGCCGCCGCCGGCGTTGCTCGGTGTCGCGGCGGCGGTGCCGAACGCGGAATCCGCGGAGTTCTCGCGCGAGTGCGAGATCGACGGGCTCTTGCTGCCGGTGGACGGTGGAGTGAAGAAGGAGTCCGGCAGCTTGCGCATGCGCAGCGGCACCGTCAGCGGCACCCGCGCCGAGTCGGGCTTCAGCACGGTGTCGAACAGCGCCTGCAGGTCTGACTCGGAATTCTGGTCGACCCTTACCACGAGGTTGCTCTTGGTCAACTGGTCCACGTCCTGGTTCAGCGCCATTTTGACTCACGCACGTTAGCTAGCTAACTTGCTCGTTTGCTCGTTCGTTCGCTCGCTGGCTCTTCTACCTCGTTCGCCTGGACTATCTCTTTGTCTTTCTTTTCTCGTCCGATATCACCTCCACGTTCTCCTCCTCCTCTTCTGCGTTGTTCCTCCTGCTGCTGCGTCGCTTCGGATCGCGGCTGTTTCTGTGATTCCTTCTCTTCCTTTTTCTTCACTCCGTTAATTTCTTCCCTCACGCACCTACGTAAGCGCGTACGATGCAGGGATCTTGCTGCGTGCTCTTCTCCGCGAACACCTCTCCTCTCGTTCCCACAACGACGACGACTTCGGTGGTATTCTTCTTCTCTTCTCCTTCTTCTTCTTCTTCTCCTCCTCCTCCTCCTCCTCCGTTCTTCACCTGCGCATTATTTCACCGTGGTGGAATCAAATCACCGGGGTAACTCCACCGTCGCCGTCGCCACGACCACCAGCAGCGTCGTCCTCCGCGATACCGACGAGGATGGTCCCCTCGTAGCCCACCTCTCTCGCCCCCTGCTGCCTCCTCGTCTCACGCCCGATCGCGCTCGCCGATCTGCGCGTTACGGGCGGCCAACACCGGTCGCGACTACGAAACTCGCTCTCCTCGCAGTCAATCCCACCTCTCCGGCTGGCTGGTATCGGCTCGCCCTACCTGCGTGGACTCTCGAGCGCGTGCGAGAGCGCAGGAAACGCGACCCGAGAAAAAAGAGAGAGAGAGAGAGAGAGAGAGAGAGAGAGAGAGAGAGAGAGAGACGCAGAGTGGGAGGAACAGAGAGAGCGAGCGCGCTGCTCACTCTCCTTCTCTCTCTCTCAGACGCAATCCGAAGAAGTTCCCACCTCGCGTTCACCACAGCAGCGCTACTGGCCTCTTAGCCGATGACGACGCACGTCGGCGATGTAGCCACGACGACGACGACGGCGGCGGCGACGACGACGTTGACGTCCGGGTGGTCGGCCGACAGATCACACTGCACATTCGAAAAGAGAGAGAGAAGGAGGATCAAATCACAGTTTAGAACGGAGGGAGGGAAGAGGAAGGGGAAAACGAACACACTCTCGTCGTTCCGTTCTCTTCGAGTTCTCCGAACGGCGATGACGATGACGACGAGAGGACGACTACCTCGACGAGCACGGTTGCTGCTGACGACGACGACGATGATGATTATACGTGATACCCACCGCTCGACGATTACGGCACTGCGCGCGCGCGCGCGCGTGCACACACACACACACACACACACACACACGCGGCGGACGCGACAATCGCGGTGAGACGATCTCAGGATCGCGATCGCTCCTGCCTCGGCGAAACGACTGGACGATGATGGCGAGGCTCCGGCATGAGAAGGCCCTCGGAGGAAGTCGCGTTCGTTCGCTCGCTCACTCGCTCGTTGGCGAACGAACGCGAACCCGACGCGACGCGACGCGCTGACGGGGAAGGGGAGAGGCCGCACGGCTATATTCTTCTCGGATTATTCGCGGCCCGACTCGACCTCGCCGCGCCGCCCGTCTGTCTGTCTGTCCGTCCGTACGCGTGTCCGCTTCTGGTGCACGATGTCACGACTGGGGATCCAGCACCGTCACCGCTGCGCGTCCCGTTGCGCTGCGCTGCGCTGCGTTGCGTCGCGTCGCGTTGACACTCGTCGTGTGTGCACGCGCGTCTCCGTGATCGCGGGGAAACGGTATCTCTCCCTTTCTCCCTCAGTCTGTCTTCCTCTCTCCCACTGCGCCCGCCGCTACTGCGCGCTGGTGTGTTGTGTCGCGGCACAGAAGTCGCTGCGCACCTCCCCGTAGCCGTGCAAGCGAGGCAAGGCGTATCAGCCTGTTGCTCCTTTCTGGCAACCTACTGACCATCCGGAACAGGTCTCGGTAGTGGGAGAGAGAGACCAAGGAGCGTTCAGGAGTGGGGATACGTCGCGTTCCCCTGCTTTCGGTGAACCTCAGCACGCGCGGAATGTCGTACTTACGATTTCTTCCACCTGCTCGGAGGCTCGTCGAGATGGGAGTCGCCCTGCGACTGTTCACGGCCGGCACGGGATGTAGCGGTTAAATGTGGAATCATGTCGACGTTTTGCTGGATTTCGCGTCCGACACGCGAAAGTCTTCTTCGAGTAGTTTCAGGATTCCCTATCCAACAGCCAATCTCGACTGAACGACCCGTTATGACCGAACCCGTTACTTTAATTCTTAAAGTCTCCGCTACGAGCCTCCACTGTCACCGCCGGAAAATCGAGGTAGTACGACTCAACGGCGAGTCGGATGGCTCGCTAGTTTCGAGTGGAGCTACTCAACGACGAGTCAGGCGAATTTTTAGCGCTCGCTCCATAGATGTCGCTACTCGTTGAAGCATATTTTACCTGTTAATAATAAACAGTTTGCTGATTGTTAATATGCGTTGGATGATTTACAATAAATGTTAAATGACTAATCTGTTAATGTCCGAGTAAGTGGACTTATTTTAGATATTTTTCGTTGTGATATTGTGCGGTTGAACAAATATTAGATTATGTTAAGGAGTTATAGTGCTGTAAAAGTTAAGGTTTACATATAAAATTTTTATTGTGTATGCTGTTAAAAATTATTTGATGTCACAAGAGACATTTGCTTGTGTCGGTTACATAAAAAATGCGAATACAGTTGTAAAAGAAAAATACAATCAGGATACAAGATGGAAATGGACCAAAATGTTGCGCAAACCCTGTTCACTCAAGGTGCCACATTGATTTTGCTGGACGTACCAGTAGGCACTGATATTGGAATCGACATAAAGTCATGGAACACGGAAGGGAACTTTAAAGGCATTAAAATGATCCCACCTGGGATTCATTACGTGCACTATAGGTAAAGTATGCCTTATAACTTTAGCTTTTATAGAATCATGCTCATAGAGATGTTTCTTTGCATACATCAATACTCAATCAATATATTGAGTGATTATCCAACAATCTTTCTGTTCTCATTCTAATCTTGATTGATCCAATATTATTTCTATTCTAACAGTGCTGTAAATGAATTTGGTGAGATGGCACCAAGAGTTGGTTTTCTTCATGACTTTAAAAAGTGCGAGTTATTAGTAAAGAAATGGGACAGCAAGGAAGAAGAAATCAGCTCAGAATGTAAGTAAACACAATTGTTATTTGCAACTCACATTATCCTGTATACAAAATTCCACATGAGATCTTTAAACAACAGCTGTACCTGAAGAGACAGTTCAGAAGCTGAAGGATAACTTGAAAGATTTGGATAGGTATTTAGGGCCATATCCATATGAAATTTGGAAACAATGGTCAGAATTGATAAGCAAGATTAACGTGTCTCTCATGGAAAGATGTTCTCCACTGTGTGGGTGAGGAAAAATATGAATATCTCTAAAATTCCTGGCCCCTTACTGAGGAACTCTTGATTGATGACATCAGAAGCAAGAAAATGTATGCTCAAAGTTCCTGCAAAACATGTTAAAGAAAAAATATATATTCACAAAATGAGCACACCTCTAATATACTCCAAATACTTTCCTTTCACTCTAGCAATTAATAAAATTAACGTAATGCAGCCTACATTTTCTCAATATTTGGTCACGTTAATTTTATGCTTGTTTATTGAAAAAAGGAGTATTTTAGAAGTATGCTTAATCTATTGCAAGTATCACTTTCTAGACATATTTTTTAATTTTGGAGTATTTTGCAGGAATTTTAGGCATGCGTTTCTTCACTCTTCTGACGTCAGAAATCAAGATAGACCCGGCGAAGGACCGAGAGCCTTGATACTCGCATCAGACTATGGATTGAGGATTGCAACCGGATCAATCAAATAAAGTGTAATCAAGATTTAGATGATTCGACTGACCTGATTGCAATCCTTAATACATGGTTCGATACATAGGCGTTACGTGAACACTAAAACGTTCTCAAATTCTTTTTCAGCTACGTGCGATCCGCGCTGGAATTGGAGCACTGTAGTGACGCTTTGAGACCGCGCGGCGGAGAGTCCGAGTGCAAGAAACGGAGGAGGTCCGGAAAGTTTACGGTAGAAGACAAGGAAGAGGAGCTGTTACCAGACTTGAAACCAAAGCCAGGAACAGAACTTAGGCTCACAGAAATACCAGACAAACGTTACCCCGACGATGCGACTCCCAGCGAGATCACACGGCACTTTCTCGATTCCAGTTACGCCTTAAGCGCTACCCTGAGAAAATTGCGAGAGTGAGTTTTGGAAATACCACTTATTATTAACTTTTGTAGCAAGAACCTCTCGTTAACTGACTCTTCTGTTTTTCTAATGTGCTATATGTACTATATTGTTATATATGATATTATTTTGAGTAAATCTTTAAGAAACCCACTTCCTATGACCTTGACCTTGATATATGTTATCAAGATTACATCCCTGAGTAACGTGCAAAAGATCTTAATCGACGCTCTTTATTTATTAAAAAGATATTAACAAAAGAATTTTTATAAGTGGAATATAATTTATAATTGGAATACAGTACATTAGAATATGATAAACAGTATACTTATATGCACGGGTCTCCTTATAGAAAGGTTTATTTTTTATTTTGATATATATAATACCGGCGCGTATTTTTTTCTTCAGGCCTGTTGAGATCATCGGCGAGATGCAACTGACGTTCGTCTGTTTCCTGGCTGGTCAAAGCTTGGACGCGTTCGAACAATGGAAGAAACTTGTGTCGCTTATCTGTGACGCGGACCACGCGATCCCCCAGTATCGTTCCGTTTACATAGAATTCTTACAGGCTTTGGAAGTAGAGCTGTCGTATGTGCCGGAGGAAATACTGTGCGACATCGTGGCGAGCAACAATTTCGTGTATCAAAAGCTATGCAAACTGTTTGGTAACATCGAGTCGAACACTGAGGTGGATGGTCGGCTGAAGTCCTACGCGAAGCGCTTGCAAGAACGTTTGACCGCGAAATTCTTGTGGGACTTTTCGAATTTGCTCGAGGACGCGGACGACGAGGCACCCGTGGTCGTGACTTTGGCGTGAGCGTGCGCAAAACGTTATTCTCTCTCTCTTCTTTTATGCTATTGTAATTTATCGATGTGATTTATAAACAATTATAAGTTGTATAGGATTCGATGCGCACTTGCACGTGTGAACGATGTAAAGTCTTATCGCATTTTTTAATTATATTAATGTATTTAATTATACTAAATAAATAATACATTTTCGTAATAAGTACAGGATACCAAAGTGTCTCTTTTCTCTATCCTTTTTCTTAAGAGTATGCTGTATACCGATATAATACAAAATAAAAATAATAAGTATTTTTAATAATAAAAAAATGTCAAAAAGTAAGTGTGTGTTTCCGCCCGGGATCGAACCGGGGACCTTCCGCGTGTTAGGCGGATGTGATAACCACTACACCACGGAAACACTTGGTGTCTTACTCTTTGTGAAAGGAGTTGAACAGTGAATGTGTTCTAAAAATCTAAAAAAAACGTTCCAATATAACATTTCTTCATTTTGCTATGTTTAAGACGATAGTGGATACTGACATAACGTAATTCCGTAAATTTCTCTTTTCTTTCAATTAAATGCATTAAATTGAAAGTGCTATTACAGATTGAAAGCACAAATGTTAGTGAATGCGTAATGCGTGCTAAAAAGTTGCATGAAATAATAAAAAATTGTTTATTTACCAGTGGTCGGTAAATAAAAAGCTTTTTATAGACGGTCGGTAAATAAAAATTTTTTTTCATGCAACCATAAATATAGACGATGGATCCATTGATGAATTAAAAACTCGCTCTATGATTGGCCAATTCAAATAGAATAACTGGTAGCTAAAGTTAATCGGAGGTAAAGAAATTGGATATAATGCAGGGCCCATATTCCTGAAATTTTTGCGTATACGTAATTTTCATTGCGCAGTTATTTTATGGTATGATTAAACCTGCGTAGTACAACTTACGTATACACAACTATTTCAAGAATAAAGATCCGGTGCTGGGATTCTGTAACTCGTTATTAGAGTTAACGACAGTTTCGTTATCATTACGCAGCTTTTTTACGATATACAAAAGCTGCACAACGATAATGAAACTGTCGTTAACTCCAATAACGAGTTACAGAATGGTCGAGTTTTTAATTCATTGATGGATCCATCGCATGATGCGCAAATGCAATGTTTCGCTGTATTTACGCGATGGATTCATCGATGAATTAAAAAACTCGCCTAATCTCAACACAGGATTCCTTCCTTCCTTCAATATTTGGCTAGAATCAACACAGGATTCATATCGATATTCGACATATGACGTCCGATATCCAATAAAAGAATAGCTTTTCAATGGAGAATTGAATTCTATATTAGAAAGCTGTTCTCCTATTGGATATCGGACGTCGTACGTCGGATATTGACACGATGTGAATCCTGCATAAATCTTGAGTTTTTCTATGTTCCATGATCTGAAGAGATTGTTTTCTAGATTTTGGCTGCGTTCGCTTTGGACGCTTACGGGCTGTAAGCGTCATTCTATCTTTATCACTCATTACATGCGGGAAGGAGATAGAATGACGCTTACAGCGCATAAGCGCCCAAAGTGAACGCAGCCCTTGAGTTTGATTAATGTCCAATTTGCGCATGACGTCTTTTCGCGGGTCGCAGAGTTTGTCTTGCCACGGTTCAGATTTGTTTGTAACAAGAGTTTCTCGCCCTCTGCCCCTCCGTTCTTCTCTACCGCTGCGACTGTGTTCTGCGCGATAACACGTGAAATCTTCCGCGAGGTTTCGACGTTCAATTTGACATATTGCGCACTTTCCACAAAGAAGAAGCGTAGAGCGCGACCTCCGACTTGTTCATTGTGGCCGATGTTGTCTTACGCTCGACACGGTTGCTCGGGATTATCGAATAAGCACGATGGAACGCACGAAAAGGCCTACGACCGAACAGATGGAACTGAAAGTTCTCGAACCACTTCTCACGAGAGTCGACCAGCAAGAGCTCATTCGTATTGATAAAAACGAGGTTAGAGAAATACTCATTCAATTATCAGTAGTGATGAATAAATTATGCATGAATCTACGAAAACGTACATGTAAATTTCTGAGACACAGCTTCGTGTCTTTTGACACGTCTTTTGACAGTTCAAAATCGGCCGAGCAAGAGATAATGACGAGATCATCTTGGACGTCACAGTATCCAGAAAGCATTGTGTGTTCAGATGCGAAGGCCAGGACGAATGGAGCGTGAAGAACTTGAGTTCCTCGTCCACGTTTGTCAATAATCTCACCATTAAACAAGGAGAAATACAACGAGTTAATCCTGGTGATATCATACAATTTGGTTGTAACTCAATGTGCAAATATGTGTTTAGTTTTGCTGAAAGAGGTCACTGTGTTAAGAGGCCACGTTTGGATGAGAAAGTCCTCGATACTATGCTCACTAAGCAGAGGACTTTTGCTGAGAACCAAGAGTGTCAGAGGAAGGAGCTCAAAGACAAGCTGGAAATCAAACATAAGGAGCAAGAGGAGTTGAAACAGCAACTTGAGGAACTGTTGTCGCAGCAAGCAGCTGCCAAAGATGACAAGGAAAATCTGATCAAACAGATTGCGACATTGGAGAGCAAAATAGAGGCAGGTAACATGCAGGAGCGACATCTGCACAGCATGTACTCTCAATTACTGCAGAAACTGGAGAATGAGAGACAGCAGTTCGAATTGAGAATAAATGAAGAGAAGCAGAAGTGGCAAGAGGCATTGGAAATGAGCAAACAAGAGAAGGAAATATTAGAGATGAAAATGAAAGAACAAATGGAGAGATGGAGAGAACAGCAGCAAGCTGATTGGAAAAGGATGATGGAGAGCAAAGTGAATGAGGAGAAGACTATTCAAGCTCAACTGTTGAACGAGAAGAATATGCTGGAAGAAAGACTGAAGAAGACTGAGAAAGCCTTAAAGGAACAAGAAGCAAAGGCGGTAACCTCGCAAGCGATATTGAACGGTACGTCTCGATGAGTTCGACGTTTTTCCAAATTACTCACCATTGTATGGTGTTGATTAGTAGTATTATTTCTCACAAATACTAATATATATATATATATATAAAATTGTAACAAAAATTTTTAACATAAGCATAAGTTTATAACAAAAACATATATAAAAAGATGATAATTTATTTGCAGTGAGAAAATAAACTCATCGAATGTTGTAAAAGGCGGGTATTTTATAAGTTACTGAGTTTCTTGAATTTTTACTTTCAGCGAACATGATAACTGAGCCCAGTTCGTCCGACAATTGCATATTCGTGGAGCTCGTGGATGTGAATCAGCCTCAGGGATTTCAAATATTAGATACAATCGACTTGACTGGATTCAGTCAGAGCATAGAGACGAACACTAAGGAAGGTGTTCTCGGGAAAGTGAGCGACATCATGGACGAGCAGCTGACGTGCAGCATATGCTCGGAATTGTTTGTAAACGCGACAACCTTGAATTGCATGCACACGTTCTGCCACCATTGCATAAACGCGTGGTACAAGAAACGGAGGGATTGTCCAGTCTGTAGGAAACCGGTGATGTCGATGAACAGATCGTTAGTTTTAGACAATTTCATCGAGAGTATGATCGAGAATTTGACGGCCGACCAACAGAAGAAGAGGAAGGAGCTTCTGCAAGAAAGAAAAGGTAAGAGAGTATTTTTGGATGTTTGGTTTTAATGAAATCATCAGCCTCTGACTATTGTTGTATTTCAGTTATTGGGATGAAGAGACGACGTTGAAACACGTGTCGCATCAAGACGAATTACAGTATTAAGCGTTAAGACTCCATACGGTGAGCTCCGGCAAAATGCTGCGGTGACCAATCAGAAACCAAGCTCATGCTGGAGCTTGCCGCAGCCCGATCTGCGCCTGGTTTCTGATTAGTCACCGCAGCATTTTGCCGGAGTTCACCGCATGTATGGAGTCTTAGCTTTAGTTATAATAATTCGTTACCGCCTAAGGCACCTACAATATCTCTCTCTGTATATGTAATATTCATATTGAAATGTGCCGTTTATTTTGTGTACTCAGACTTAAAATTTTGTTTTATTTTTGTAAGAAGTTCCCTGAGCGCGGTTTTTTTCTTTGACATTTTTATTTAATATACGTGAGTGTGGAACGTCGTGTATAGCGCTGTGTAATTAATATGGTCATTCTTTTTATAAAATCTATTGGTTGTCTCGTAATTTCAAAACTTTATTTTTCCACTGAAAATAACAGATTTCTTAGATAACGTATGCTGTTTCATTCGATGTGTACAACGAACAATGCGTAGATCGACAACGTTGGATAAAGTAAAATTGCAAGTATTCATGTACGCTCATATATGCCGTTGCTCATCGTTCCCATGTTTATCTTGTAAATGCGATATTGCTCTTGTTATTAAAAGCAATATACTTTGCTTCGTTATATTAATTTTCTCTTAAAATCGAGTGAACACGGCCGACAAACCAGAGTTAGGCATTGCGCGAGCAAATTTTCGAATAAAATTTCATTTGTTCATTCACTTCAATTATTAATCGCGCCAACCGTTGCTGGTGTTATTAATGGCTCATTATTTGCATTATTCGTTATTCCGATAGCTTTCGATTCGCATTTTAGCCATAACTCATTAGACATTTATTTGTCCGTTTGACATTACATGGGCCTGCCCATGCCGCGTCCCATCGGCGGTTGCGGCGCGTCATGAGTGCTCTTCGGATTCTTTATGGTCTCGTCGACAGATAATATGAGACACGCGGCCTCGATCGCGGCTGTCAACGCGTTGATCTTCACCACCGCGGGTTCCCAGACGCAGTCTTGCATGTTGTCCGCAATATCTTCCGAGTTGATGTCTACGCCGTACCAGTGCATGCCCATGTGGTGTTTCTGACGCAATTTGTTTAGAATATTCGTCGCGTCGAAGCCAGCGTTGTCGCAGAGTTGCCTGTGAACGATGCACGTGTTATAACAGTTATAGTTGATGAGTCTTCTTCCAGAGTAAATTCATGACAAGTAAAAACTTTTAAATATTTCAAAGTTAAAAAAGGTGCTTGGAAATACTTCAAGTGACTTGTTAAAATTGCTTCATAATCTTCATTCCTCGCAAGCTTTGAAGTTAGAAGAAAAAATCACGATCATTGAACATACCTCGGAATAACTTCAAGAGCCCTCGCAGTCGCTCCTATCAGGAGCTGTTCTTTGCCCGCAATAGTGCGGGAATAATCGCGCAGAGTCTTGGACAGCTCCATTTCAATCGCGCCGCCGCCGCCGACCACCGCATCATTCTTCACCATGCGTCTGACGACCATAATCGCATCATGGAGCGATCTCTCAGTTTCCTCAAGGAATTGCTCGGCGCCTCCGCGCAAGATGAACGTGCACGTCTTCGCTCGCGAGCATTCGTAGAAGATATTGAACCTGAAAGATATAATCGATTGATCAATTATGATATTTGATATCAACAATTGAAATAATCTCTCAAAAGTCAGATTTCCGCATTTGAGTCATCTTCCGAGTCTAAGATGATTTTTGGAGTCCCTCGTTGCTACTTACAAGTAAAGAATGCTTATAAGTTTGAAATCGATTACCTCTCGCCACCGATCTGCTTCTCCTCGAAGGTCTGACATTGTCCGAGGTCGGAATCTTTGATATCATGCACCGTCGATAAGATTGCGCCGCCACACGCCTTCATTGTCCTCTTGAGATCCTCGTCGGGCACTCTGCCGGCGCAGAACATGTCCCTATCCGCAAAGTACTGCGTTGCGACGTCGCCAATCGGCAACTTCGACAGCACGACCTTTGCACCGCTCTTGTGAATTTGGTCGAGCTTGTTGTAGAGTATCTGCCACTCCGCGTCGACGATTCGCTGATACTCCGTCACGTTGTCAACGCGCACCTCCGCGTTGTCTCTCTCGGCCTTCAGCTCCAACTCGATGTTCAGCAGTGCGATCTTGCACGACTGATACTTCTTTGGCTGCATCTCGAATCCGGCGTAAGAGAAGGTCTTCTTGAAGGCGACTCCTTGTATCAGTTCAGAGTCCTCCAATGCACCACCGGAAATCTGCAAAGTACATTGTTAGAAATGTTGAAATTTTTATTAGATAAATATGTTTATCTAATACAAATTTTATTTAAGATGTTTTAATTTGATCAAGACTCCAGGCTCCTCGTCGCAGCCATCTTGACTGATGACATCAGAAATGAAAAAAAAGATACGCTAAAAGTTGTCCCAAAATATGTAGAAATAAAAATTTATAGATCACTTTATAAATAAATTTTTTCTCTGTATTTTTAGCACAAGAATTCTTAGCGTATATTTTTGCTTTTGACGTCATAAATCAAGATGGTGGCGGCAAGGACTGAGGGGTTTTAAAAGTTACATGCGTACCTTTTTAATACCAATCATATTGAGCGGAAGCAAATCGTCCAACATAAGGACGGCTTTGACTACCAGCTCGCTGAAGTGTTTCTTCTGCTGATGTATCAGCTTCGAGCTCATCGACGTAGCCGCGCATTCCTCCAAGAGATTGATGTGCTTGCTGAGATCACTTTTGTCTATCTTCACGCTCAGCTCGTTTATCTTATCCACGGCTAATCGCAGGGCGCGACGGAGCGCCTTGATGATTATACGCGGATGTACACCCTCTTCTATAAATGGTTTCATCTGCTTCAAAAATTCTCCCGCCAACAGGACGACGCTAGTCGTACCATCTCCCACCTGAACATTGAACACAATGATGTAATATTTGCGTAATATCTAAAGATACTTTTTCCTATCATCTTCTTTGCTCCCTAATTTTTTATTGTTACTTTTATTTAATATTTTTGTCTATAGTACAATTAGGATATTTAAGACATTTCTGAAACATATATGAATATACATATACATGAATATAGAAATGATAAATGTATAAATATACATGATAACTATATGTATATTCATGTACATTCATAAAAAATATATAATTTATGACTTTTATGAATCTTTTTATAAATTTATATATATATATGTATGTATGTATGTATGTATGTATGTATGTATGTATGTATGTATGTATGTATGTATGTATGTATGTGTGTATGTATGTATAATATTACACAAATAAATGTTACATTATTTTATAAATAATAATAAACAAATAAATATAGTCCTTACCTCTACATCCTGTGATTTTGCAATATCCACCAAGATCTTTGCAGCTGGATGAATAATGTCTAATAATTTTAAGATGGTAGCACCATCATTAGAGATGGTGCTCTTTCCATTTTGATCTACTATCAGCTTATCCATGCCACGAGGACCCAAAGTGGTCCTGACAGCCTCAACAACAATCTGGCATGCATTTATATTGGATATCAATTGTTGCTTGCCCTGAGATGCATCTGTGCCTTCTTTCAATAAGATTATTTGTGGTTGCTATATAAAATTGAAAATAAAGTAATTATAACAAAGTATATATTAAATTTTACATAAAAAAATATATAATCTTTGAGAAAACAATAATATTGCATGTTTTTCCATCTCCTAAATTTACAATGTATATTATTTATATAAATTAAATTATAAGATGTCTGGCAAATTTCAAAATCAAAATAAAACAAATTTATTTTTTCCTGAGAATATTTTTAATACAATTTTTAGAAAAGACGACTATATCACTAAAATCGACGGTATTTCTGGCATGTGTCTGTATAAGTGTGTATGTGTGTTAGGTAGCGGCGAAATGAATGTCCTTATAAGGTTAGAATATCAGATCAATAAAGCCGACAAATCGACTCGCGAAAATGCAATCGAATTGACTGTCGTGTCATCGCGTCGACTATTCTTTATTGTAAAAATGTAATGTAATGTGAAATCAGAGTACAAATGATATACAACAATGTGTAAAACGTCGCTATCAAGTATCTATAGAAATGAAGCATTCTGTGAAACGTGGCTGAGTAAGCGAATGATACATTGATAATCATCTCGTAGCATTTATTCTATCGACTAGAACTTACCATTTTGCGTTTTTTTATGAAAAATCACGCGTCCACGAGATTCTTACTACTTTCAACTCGTTAACGCTTCGACACACCAAAAGATCAATCAAGGGTGAAAAGTGACGAGAGATGGAAACTTCCGGTCGGAGGTAGGTTCTAAGTGGGGACCTCTTGCGAGAACTTGCGCATTTACAAGAACCAAATTTAAACGATAAGATTTATACTGTGTCTAATGTTTATTCATTGGCGAAAAGCTAGTAACAAAGCAAAGAAAAAGAGAGAGATCGTGTTGATGAAAACGGTTGGTTTATTAGAGCAACTTGTTTTTTATTTATATAAAAAAAGATTGTTACACGATTACGAATGAAATATACTATAATCCATTATTTGTAAATATACTTAAAAATATATGTTACAATATCTCTTGATATAACAAAATATGTTATATTTTTTCATTTCATAATAAAATTCATTTTCTCTTTTCAACTTTAAGCGTGATATCTTCATGATGGATTAGTATAAATCTTAGTTTTCAATAAATTGTGTATATATTGCTTTTCTATTTTTTATACAACTTCATTTCTAAACAAAATTGTCAAAATACAAATTATATATATATACACAACTTGTTAAAAACTAAAAACTTCATACTAATCTATCATGAAGATACTTGAAGTTGAAAAAAAAAATTAAGTTTACTATAATAATAAGATATATTTAAAAATTAAATTGCGTTAAAAATAGTCACAGAGAGAGAGTTAAATAATCTTGTTGCTATTCTTTAATAAATCTTGCAATACTTTATAAGTGTCAATTTATATACATCATATTCAATATAAAATAACAATTCCATATCCATTTTGCAATGAAATAAAGTTTACTAATTGATTATTTTGGGAGAAAGGCAGTATGATACTTGTAACTTGACGATTGCACTGTACTGAGAATATCAGTACATTCAATGTGCTTAGATTTTCTTACAACAGGCTTCGTGTTTCTGGATTCTATGTGGCATAAAAGTTCTTTTGCATTTTTTGCAAGGAATCAGTTGTGCCGTGTGTTGCATCCAGTCAACTACTTTCTCCATACTTGAGAAATCTTCTAAATCTTGATTCTCTATTATAATGTAAGATTTTAGTAATAATACAATGATTGGTAAACAATGGCATGTTTTGTTTTAATATTGGAAAAGATAGTATACCTTTCATGTTGAAGGATGAAGCTATTATTTGAGGTGATGGAGGTAACTGAGGTTTTAAAAGATTCCTGTTATCCACATGAATCTTTTCATCTACAGATTCATTTTTTCTTGGAGGTGTTCGTGATAACTGATGTCTTGGTTTCATTGGATCAAACTGTTCCTTATGCATATGCAAAAAGAGAAAAGAAATGATTGTTATATATTTCATAATCATGTTAACGAATATTAATCAAAAAAGGAAATATCTCTTTTGTGTAAAATATAATACTTACTTCTGTACCACATATAATTTTGTCACTTATTAAATTGTCT
This sequence comes from Odontomachus brunneus, assembly GCF_010583005.1. Classification (NCBI taxonomy): domain Eukaryota; kingdom Metazoa; phylum Arthropoda; class Insecta; order Hymenoptera; family Formicidae; genus Odontomachus; species Odontomachus brunneus. The sequence goes on from NW_022639568.1 coordinate 647,963, forward strand.
TTTGTTTTTATTGAAACTTTATTCTGAGTCAGTTCCTTCTTTGGAGTTGCCATATTAGAAATATTTTCTTTATCTGTTGTATCTGACTCTTCATCTTGATCTTTTATTTCCTATAGAGGGTAAAGATTTCTTAAAATTGTTCCAAACAATAAAAAAGAATATATAAAACAATAAGCGTTACCTGATTTTGGCAGATTTCATTGCTACATCTGCATAACGCTGTGCATTTGTTACTTTCTTTCATACATCTACATCTTTTTGATGAACAATCTCCTTTACATCCGCAAACACTTGCTTTAATATTAAATTTAGGCATCTCCTGTGTTTTATTAAGAGGTAACACATCCACAGGATTATTAGTTCTTGCAGAAGCTGATATTTGTTTCTTAAGAAAATCATTTTCAAGCTGCAAACATTCCACTTGTTTCTGCAGCTTGGTGATCTCTGTGAGTATATTAGAATCCACAGTCTGGGTAGCTGAGTTTTTGATGCTGCTAAACAATAATATTACTGGTAACTTGTCAGGAAAAGTAAAAAAATTCAAAAAATCCTATATCTGACCTCTACTCTTGATGCTAACGCTAAGAAAAATTGTTTAAAAATATTTCCAAGAAGAAATAAGTAGGAAATGGCATTAATTATCAAGATATAGCAAGATAAAATTTAAATGATTTTATGCTTTTTTCTGGATTATTCTTTTATAAGGTACATTTACTTCGTAAGTGGTAAAGTGTAACTTTTTCTGAATATTTATTAAATCAAGTAATATAATATATTATAAATATATCAATTAAATTATTCTGTCTTTTATTTAGAGTAGAACAAAGTAATTTTCTAGTCATGAGACTGTTCTTTGCTTACCTAGCTGTCTTTGTTGCTTTCGCGGCTTTCCCATTTCTCGATTTTGTTCTGTTCATCTTCGTTTTAATGTAACGACAATGTTTTATACTGCACTAAACTCGCTCTTCAAGGCAGAATTGTATTCGAAGGTTCTACAAAGAACACAGGAACGCAAATCATGTGCGGATCATCACAGCACAAGCACAAGTAAAGAACAAATTTAAATGGATTTGACGGTTTCCTTTGAGCATAATGACGATGGAGAGGGTAAAGGCTCGTCTACAATAGTTGTAAGAATATGGCTGTAAGGCTGTAACGTGAGCTATCAGCGAACCAACCAATGAACGTATCCGAAATGCTTGTCATATGACGCATGTAATATCAGCCTCACGCTGCAAATTTGCCCTAGTTGTACTTTTCGTGTAAAAGAGCAGACAATAGGTTTGTTCGCGTTACCTGCAATTTCTACACTTTTACACCTACGCCCGATACACACTGAATCTCTTTTCGAAAGAAGAACTCTCATTGGATTTCGTTCATCACGTTTGATGTGCAACAGGCATTAAGTGTCAAAAGTGCAAGCAACGCGAACAAACCTAATGTAGTGACAACGAGGAAATCTACAAACGTAGCTTTCGTCGTTACGAACTATTTTTCTTTTCATAAATATTCTATGTATTTTACATTCCACGTTATCAGGAAGATTGTCGTAGCTAAGTTCTGTACGTTCGATTACCAATAGCTGATTTTGCGTCGTTGAAGACGTGGAGTGTCAGAGGTAAGTTTGTAAAATTGTCTATGTTATTCTCTGCGAAACACCAAAATTTTCAACAATGAAATGTAATTTTCCCGGTCTTCTGATATTAATTAAGTATTGTCGTTTTTTCGACGAGATCTAGTTATACTTGCAATCGTCATTGTATGTGTTTTACAAAAGATCCCATATACTATGTAACATAGGTGGTAAGAACGACAAAAAAATAAAAAAAAGCTGAGAACCACAACAATCAAGAGCACACCAACATGACAGCACCCCAGCAAGAACCTTATACAAGATCTGAACTGAAATTGGAAATAATTGAACATGTTATTAGACCTCTCAAACCCTTTCAAACTTTTCTATAAGCTCTCTGAAATTATACTCACTGACTTTGAGTTTGCAGAAGGTTGCGACATCCTAACTAGTATATGCTGGATGCTCGGTTGCAGGCTAGTCAGTATTCAAATGAGTTCGACCAGTTGTGACTCCTGAGCTGACAGAGTCGTTGGCTACAGTTCAGGCCTCAGACAATATCAAGCACACTCTTACTTTTATGGGGATGGCAGACATGATAATCATTGTAGGAAATCTTAGAAAGACAGAGCCACTGTGGAATATTTGTGTACAAGATGGAAGATAATATGTGCAACACTTGAAATGACTGACATCATTGCCACAAGAAAGATGACAGCTGCTCACCTAGTTAAGATTGTTGAGAGACTAAAGATATGGCAGCCATGGATCAAAATACAATCAAAATTACGAACTGGACATATGTTTGCATTGTGGTCATAGTCAGCCTAGAGACAACAGCAATTTCCAGGGCTATTGTTAAGCAAATTAAAATGGTTCTTGAGAACTATGAACTCAAGACTGTCCTTCTAATGGATATGTTTGTCTACTCCAAGAATCGTGCTATACTAGTACTTCAGATAGCTAAGCAAGCCATTGCTCTTCGGAAGGCAATCATGAATTTGCATAAGAGATATGGAGATCTGTTTCCTTACAAAAAAGTATATCCATTAAAAGATACAGAAAACACAAAAGTGTTCCTGATGACCTGGAAGATGAAGAGGAGGATGAGAGACCGCAAAAAACGTCGCTAGTGATATTTCAAAGTACCAACATGAAATCTATTTAAAAAAATAAGTAAAAAGACAGTAAGATTTAAAAGAAAAGAGATAAAAAAAATATGTGTTATAAAGATCACGGATTATTTAATCTTAACTCTATGTCGTCTTTTCAACATGGTAATCACGTTTAGAAATCTATTTTTAAGTTCCTTCAGAAAAACATAAGACGCTATTTTAGAGGTGCCAGCAGATGAGATAATTTGTTAGTTGCTCTTACATAACTTGTAATAATTGTACCTCTCAGAAGTCGTACCAACCAACTCTACTATTTGTAAATTTCTTAATTTCAGTATCAGAAGAACATAATTAGACCTATTCTTTTTAGCTGCACTAGTACTGCACTGAAACTTGGTTTTTTTTTTTCTTCAATGCTCTGTTTTATATATATGTATATATATATATATATATATATATATATATATATATATATATATATATATTCTGTTTCAAAAAGATAACAAATGCATCCTAGTTTAGATAAAAAGAATGGACTCTTTGACTTTTCAAAATTGAGGAATCTACATAGAGCTTGATCAGTTTGGCTCTGGAGAGGCCCAATTAATGAGATAAGATGAGCAATAATTATGTATATAATTACCTATTTGCAAATAATTTTGTATGTATAGATAGCTGATTAAATGTAGCAACGCTTTTCTTCTATGAGTTTTGTAACGCATCTTGTATCCAATAGGAGAATTTGCTTTTTAGTAATTCTCAGGAGATACATTTTCTTTTTGGGTACAGAGTGCTTTGCAAAATTCATTTAGGAAAAGTGTTGCTATGCTTAATCAGCCGGCTATTCGACAATATTTTATTTATGGATCTTATACATATTGCACTAAGTTATACGAATAATATATCCAGTGCACATAAATATTTGATTCCTTGGGTTTCATTGACAAGGTTAATTGATAAAATTAAAACTGAAATTGCACTGTTGCAGGTGGCAATGGGTATGTTGGAACTAAAGCAAAGTTTGAGCGGGCACAGGGGTAGAGTGTGGAGCGTTTGCTGGCATCCTAAGGGCACTAATCTAGCGTCTTGTGGCGAGGACAAAACGATCATAATATGGGGCTTAGAGGGACCCAAGTGGGTCACAAAGATGATCCTTACTGAGGGTCACTCTAGGACCATTCGCGAACTCATCTGGTCTCCCTGCGGTAATTACATCGCGTCCGCGAGTTTCGACGCGACCACTGCGGTATGGGATAAAAAATCCGGCCAATTCGAGTGCAACGCGACGTTAGAAGGTCACGAGAACGAGGTGAAGAGCGTCAGTTGGTCGGTCAGCGGCCAACTGCTCGCCACATGTAGCCGAGACAAATCCGTGTGGGTGTGGGAGGTAAACGACGATGAGTACGAGTGTGCCGCTGTAATCAACGCTCATATTCAAGACGTGAAAAAGGTACGTGTTGCGAGTCGGTCTGTTCGACAAGCATCCCTATTAGGTTGTTGCAAAAGATTTGTCATTTTTTCTTCTATTAAATTCCCACAGAAACAGTTTGGTTATCGAAATGAAAATATAAAGTCCCCCGTTAGATGAAAAAATAGCCAGTCAATGTTCATTTTATTTGTGAAAATCATGAATCCTTTAAAATCGCAAAATTTTGTTTCACATTTTATTCGACAAATCATTTTGCACTAATCTAATATATTGAATATCCGTGACTCGAATGTATATATACTCGTTCAAAATTCAACACTACAATTACCTACGATTAACGATCTATTTCTATCAGAGCAGTCAAAATGATAAAGTTTTGGAGGAAATATATAATGCAAGGGGAAAAGATGTTTACTTAATCTTTTTCTAGTTTTATAGAATGTCGACTGAAGATACAAAATGCATCATTATAAAGTGCCGAATAATTTTTATAAGAAATTACAAACCCATCATTTTGATTGCTTTGGTAATTCTAGTGTTAATGAAGGAAAACTAAATGTTAATCCGATCTGATTGATCTGCGAATAAAAGGAACGACGAGTAAGGATTCGTTTTTGCGCTTTCAGGTGAGATGGCACCCGCACGAGGAAGTCTTGGCCTCCGCCAGCTACGACAACACGGCGCGGATATTCAAGGAGGACGCGGCCGATAACGATTGGACGTGCGTCGCGATCTTGTCGTCCCACACGTCCACGGTGTGGAGTCTCGCGTGGGACAAGAACGGCGACCGTATCGCCACGTGCAGCGACGACAAGACGGTCAAGATCTGGCGGGAGTACAAGCCGGGGAACGAGACCGGCATCGGCACGCCGAACAACGAGCCGGTCTGGAAGTGCGTGTGCACGCTGTCCGGCTATCACACGAGGACGATCTACGATATCGACTGGTGCAAGGCCACGGGCCTGCTGGTGACCGCGTGCGGCGACGATATCATACGAGTGTTCAAAGAGGACGACGACTGCGACCCGCACCAGCCAAGCTTCACGATGGTCTGCTCGATGGACAGCGCGCACACGCAGGATGTCAATTGCGTCCAGTGGAACCCCGTCGCGCCCGGGCAGCTCGCGTCGACTGGCGACGACGGTCTAGTGAAAATTTGGCTTTACAACGAATAAAGTGCATACATACGCGTCCACAAAACACGATGCGTTTGTTATTTTTTCACATTTCTGTTATGCCTCGATCCTTCTCTGCCAGCGAAGCCTATAAATCTAAGCCTGTCTCTTTTAACTGAACTAATGCCGGAACTTGGTTCCTTTCCTTTCCAACGCTACATCATATATTTGTTCCGCTTTCCCGCCAAAAAGAGTTTTAGAGAGATCTAGTTCGGCCAAAACGAACAGACCTTTCGTGCTCAATAAAGTCTTTATACCCGAACTAATTGCTGACTTTAGTCGGCAGAAAATTGCGAAGGCGGTCGAGCTTTAACGGCGCGCTTTTGTTTTGCACTAATTCCAAATTTAAATTCAATCTTCCCTGTATATATTTTTGTATATACTCTTTGCGATTCTTTTAAAGTATAATAATTAATATACGCTACACTGAGAGCAAAATTATATTCAAATCAACAAATATTTCCTTGGTGGGAGTGCCATTAACATATTTATTTAAATTTACATTTAAACCAAATATTGTTTATTTAAATCAGGTACACAATATTTGATTTAAATAAAGAGAATGTAGTTTTAAGTGAATATGTTAATGGCATCCATCAAAGAAATATTTGTTGATTTTAATATAATTTTTCTGTCAGTGTATGAATCATGCTGTCTACAGCTACGTCTTTGTTTTAGGAATAAATGTTGAGACGCTTATACGGCGTGGGCTTATCCTGCAGCCACTCTTACTCGCGTGGATACATTAGGCGCCTTGAAACGACACGCGCAATGACCGACACCGCGGGCGATAAGGTCGGCATGCCCCTTAAGGAGATCGTGGACGCGTTGAGCAAGTTTGCGGATACGTCGCTCGCCGCATCCTGGGACAACGTCGGATTACTGGTCGAACCGACGCAGCCAAAGGTCGTATCGTGTATCTTACTAACGAACGACTTGACCGAGGACGTGATGGAGGAGGCCGTTCAGCTCAACACCGACCTGATCGTCACGTATCACCCGCTGATATTCGCCCCGTTGAAGTCCATCACGACGCAATCTTGGAAGGTACCGTGCCACGCGTCAGTGTTGGGAAAGTTACTTTTTACACGTTACTCGTGATTCACCCAGTAAACAAAAAATCGTTAATAGAACGTTATTGCAACGATATTTAGTAACATGTAACGTTTTCTAATATATAGTTTTTAACGTTGTACCAACATTATTATGAATAACTTTGACAATGTAATATTTCTAAAACATTTTTGCAATATTCAAAAGGATCGTATTATCCCGTATTATCTTTGAAATGTCTTCAAAATATTAAACGAGAATGTTCAAGAAATACGTGAAATCAATATTTCAAGATATTGATCCAATATTCTTTACTTATTGGGTAGATATTGTTACCGTTGCTGCAGCGTGTCAAGAAACGAGTCGTTAGAATTCATGTTACTTCATTCACCAAGTTTCGAGAACTCTTCTTCGCGACCTATAAAAGGTCTTCAAAACTTTTCTTGCCGCCCATCATCCCGCGTATAAAATAACGATTATATTCGTTATAGTTATAAAGGGAAGATGAAACTGTCTTTTCGTTGTCTCTTGTACTAACGAGAAGAAAAAAAAGAATATCATGTCATCGTTATCAAGTTCTTACTAAAGAAAAGTAACTCGTAAGTTGCAAGTAACGCGCCACTTCTCAACTCTGAGTTGTCAACGCGGCATTCATTGTCACGACGTCGCCGTGGGATTCGCCGTGGCGATCTGATTTCCGTTGATACGATTGTCTCACAGGAGCGAGTGGTGGCGAGATGTCTGGAGAACAAGATCGCCGTGTACTCGCCGCACACCAGCTTCGACTCGGTGCGAGGCGGCGTGAACGACTGGCTGGCGGAAGCCTTCGGTGAGAATCGGCTCGACGAATCGTTGACACTTGGCGTCGGCGCGCATAAAGATTTTGCGTTTTTTTAAGAGCTCGAGGGCAGCGAACCGATTCAACCGGACGCGAGTAATTCGGCCTACGGCGTCGGGCGATTGTGCACCTTGAAGAGGCGGATATCCATCGACGAGGCGGTGAATCTGGTGAAGCGACGCACGAGTCTGAAGCACGTGAGGTTAGCGCGCGCACGCAGTGCAGGTGAGTGTCTGTGAAAATTCGCCGGAAAGAAATCGAATAGCATGAAATTTTGGTCGGAATTAAATCAACGATAAATGCAGATATCGGGTCGTTGCGAAAGACTCGTCGTGCTTGTCGAGCGAACTTTAAAACAAAAATTACAAAATTGCAAATTATCTGGGTTATCCAATTTTGTGGTATTTCAATATTATGTCAAAAATTTCAGTTCTCGACTCTCAATGAGTGGTATCGCATGTAAGCACACAAAGCTAATAATGTGTCGCTATTAGAACGTTAACAAAGAGTTACAATTATTTGCACAAATAACTGCTGTCCATACCATAAGAACAATTTGGCTGAAAAATCTAATGGAATTGTTTGACGTGAAATTCGAAACTTTTTGGCTGATAAAATAATTTTCACAGATAAAATAAGAAACAGAGTTGATATTGTTTTCAGATATCCAATAAAGTTTTCTTAAATTTAATAAACTTTCGACACTCAAATCTGTAATTTCCCATGAATGAGAGATTGACAGAAAGAGAAAGGCCGATCTTTCGCATCGATCCGATATAATAATTCCTGTTTTACACGATTCTGTTTTTACATTTCAGACGGTTACGTGAAAACTGTTGCGCTCTGTGCCGGCTCGGGCGCGTCGGTATTGAAAGGAATATCCGCCGACTTGTATCTCACCGGGGAGATGTTGCACCATGACGTGCTGGACGCCGTGCATCGCGGCGCTCACGTAATATTGACGAATCACTCCGACTCGGAGCGAGGTTTCCTCGAGGTATTTGCGTCGATATTGGACCGCAGTTTACAGAGCTCCGTCAGAGTGCGCGTGTCCAAGGCCGACCGGGATCCTTTGCAGACCGTGTGAGAAGATGCGCGTGCACGACGGAAGCGTGGGGTTATGGAAACACACTTTACACAACATGCATGTCCAGGACGACGTACCCGAGATGACGTTCTCGACGTTTTTCGAGGAACGCGAGGAACGTTGTACAGGCAAAATACAAGTGGTACCTCATATGAAAAAAATCTTTTATTATTAATATTATAAATTATCTCGTTTGGTATCTTTTTGGTATTCAACTAGGTGGAGAGTGAACCGTGTATTATCAAGCACATTTACGAATAAACGTATCGGGTTGCAACTGAGAGAAGGACATATATATCTCTTTACATGAACGTGAACAGAATGTCGCGGGCTTGACGCGTGTTTATTTCGCGACGCCACGCCACGCGCTTGTTTGCTTGCGGTTCTCCGTACGTATGTACATATTTGAATGCGAATCGCATATTCTCTGGTCCGAATAGGATTTCAGTTTTGATCTCCGTACCCGCGCTGCTATCACGGACTTGTCTTTCTCGTGAAAAGACGCAGATATCGATGAGTCTAGGAGAATTCTCTATGAGTCCATGGTCGTCGGATACAATGACGTCATTTTGCACATGAAATTACAGGACGAGACCCGCCTCGCGCGCGAATGAGAAGGGCTGAGCAAAGTATCTCAAACGACACACGTCGATCAATTTCACGCCGCGCAAGTCAGATTTATTGCATCACACTTGACCGCAATGAGTCTGATTTGCGGCGTGGATTTGACGATTAAAATTATCAGCAGGACTCGTCGAATGAAGAAATGGATGGGGAATGAGAGAAAGAGAGACTCGAATCGTCCGTAAACTCGAATAATACCGCGGCGAGGACGTCGCAAGCTCAACTCGCGGAACGTTAACATTGTACGAGCGCATCCTGAGAACGAGAAGATGTGGAGGATATCTCAAAGGGACTGTCCGGGTTGAATTCGTCGAATGAACGGACACCGTGGGACGCGTGGTTTAACATTGAATCGAGCCGCTTTGTCTTTCCCCTTAAATTGTTTCATTAACCTGCGGGTCCTCGTCCTTTTGTTCGCTTGAACGTGCAATTTTTTCATGACGACATCGACACGGTACACACTGCACAATAGGTCGTACATGAAACGCGGGCAATAACGAAACAATATCTTCCCCGATAATTGTGATCTCGTGCATTATAGCTGCGCAATGATTAAAGTTAAATTATAATCATAATTACCTTCTATGTAGCAATTATCACCCGCGCTTAGGTGCCCGGTGTTGTCGGTCAGAGTCGGTCCCGCGCTGTCAAATAATCGTTCGACATGAAATATAAAGCCTCGTGTCCGATGAGCAATGCGCCCGCCGTTGAACCGGGCTCTAACGCGGCGTAGCAGCGTTCTTATTCGACGTGTCTCGCCTAATAATACTCCACCCTTCTCGTCCGCGTTGTTTCAATTATCAATCCTCCCGACGAGTCCGAGGCGAATGCGCCGCCGTTTTCGCCGCACGAGACAATGGGGACAACCATCCTTTCTATACCAGCAACACCCTCGACGGTCGTCTCTCAAAAATCTGGCATTGTCCGCGCGTGAATGACTTCCGCGCGATCGATTTCAATGCGATAGCGCGCTCGATCGCGTCTCTTTCATCGAGTGCTCTCATTTTGGCTTCGCATCGTATCTTATATATATATATAAATGCGCGTATGTGTGTGTATATATATATATATGTATATATATATATAATATATATATATATATATATATATATATATGCATATTTTCTCATAGGTATTCTCTCTCGCAACGTAACAATAGATTTTAACACGGACTCGTTAAAGTCTTAACTCATTTTCTTATCAACAGTAACACGTACACATCCTTTGGCAAGCACAACGTATTGTCTCGTAACCGTAATAAAGCAAAAATGTAACGTTTATACCTGCTGCTCGAGTGTGCGAGTCATCCGAGTTAGTCGACAGTTATTCTCACGAATATACGCGTTTAGTCTGTGTGTCTGTCTGCGTATGTGTATATATATATATATATATATATATATATCAGATTTTTTCGCTACCCTGTCTTCGCCCTAAAAGTCTTCGCGCATTTACAATACTTCAGCACTAACCGAAATGTTCGTTTTCCGTCGTTTTTACACCTGTCCCCTCGCGTCTCTCTCTCCCTCTCCGTCTCTCTTTCTCTCTCTCTCACGATCACTATCGTCGTTCGTCGCATTTCCTCTCCGCCTTTCTCTCCCTCGGCCCTCGCCGCGCTGTCTTCGCTTTTGTCCTCGTGTTTTTCTCAACGCGTCGTGGTGCTTCTCTCCTCGGCCCGAGATAAGATTTCCTCTGGCCATTATCCGTGGACTTGCGTGAGGTTGTAGCCGGGGCTCTTATTGACTTTCCGATCGCCGACGATGTCGGTCGCGGCGCTTTGGCCTGCGGAAAATCCATCGATGAGCACCGCGCAAATATTTCCGCCCGATACCCGATACTAACTATTCAACGCAGCAACAAACAGCAAACGCATGCAATTCGAAGTGAAAACCCGAAAATGCGAAAAATTTGTCGATTGGTACCGCACGCAACATTCGATAATAACTACTTAACTGAAAAACATCGTATTTGATTTAAAGCAAAAGCCCGAAAATATGAAAAACTCGTCGACGAGTAGCGCGCGAATGTTTCCGACCGCACGACACCTGCTAATGACTACTTAACTCGAAAACAATGTGCACGATTTGAAGGTAAAAGCTCGAAAATACCAAAAATTCGTCGATGAGAACGCCACGCGGATCATGCACGTGATACTCGATAATAACCACTTCACTAGATAGCGAGTGCCGCGTATGATTTCAAGTAAAAGCCCGAAGAACATCAAACGTAAAATACGACACTAGTCGCACGAGAGGGCTTTCGAACTCGTGCAATTAATTCCCTCGAACGACGGCCGTTCGCTGCGGAAGGCCACAAGCCTTCAATGACGACGGGTCTTAAATCAATCTCAATCACGCTATCCTTCGGGGGCGCTGAGGGCGACCCGGCCGGCTCCGCCGTGCCGTCCGCAAATTCGGCAGAAATACCTGCGGCCGACGTTTCACCGCTGCCCGACACCGGAGAGCTCCCCGCTTAATACGGGTGATTCAGGATGGTCAAAAGCGTCGTGGAGATTATCACGAACGGTAGATTGGCCAGCCTCAGTTGGCCGCCGTGCTGCATCGCCGCCGGATGTTCCCCTGCGAGTCGCAAACGTTAGTACCGTTATCATCTATCTCGCGCGACTTCTAATTCGCGGGATTCCTTATCGCCAAGATCTATTTAGAATTTCGCTGGGCCTCTACACGGAACGCTTGTGACTCTACACGGAAAAAAAAGATCTGCTACGTATGCTATTGTATATACATATGTAATGTAATTTGTTACAGATGGACAACTAAACATAATTTGCCACTTGTATGTATTAGCCACTTTTTCTTCGCTGCAGGAGCCAATTTCCTTGCTATGATAACAAGAAAATTTGCTCCTGCAACAATAAAAAATAGCAGTAAATTATGTTTAGTTGTCCATCTTTAGCAAATTTACTACGTTAGCCACTTGTTGTAAGAGCAGATTTTCTTTAAGAGCAAGAAAATAGGTTCCTGCAGCAAAAAAAGGTAGTTAACACAGCGAATTATATTTAACTGTCCATATACAGCAAATTAGTTTGCTGCTGCAGCAAATTATTTTTTTCCGTGTTAAAGCTTGTCTTTTGTGGATTGTTATTGATCTGCGCATTTCCGCCCTGATACCCGCTTGGCTCTGAACTTTTGCGCGCTCTAAGGGACATGCGAACTCTATAACGAATCGCTTATATAAGCCCGGGATGTAAGTGAACTTACATCCCGGGCTACTCTGCCGTGAGGGAGTCAATGTTTATAATTGATGTTTGTCTTGCAGAGAGAGAGGCGACAATCGGCGCCCACTCCCCCGACGGGGATTACCGCGCCGAGTGTATTAAAGTCGCGACGCAAGCCGCGCGACTCACGAGCGCAACAGCAGGTGCGCCAGCAAGGGTGCGGATTAAGGTGGTGCATACATACCGTTAAGCACGTGAACCAAGACGGTCTTTGTATTAGCGTTACTCGGATGGCAGGTGTATTGTCCGCTATCCGCCGGCTTAGCGCGCTGAATCAAAAGGTATGAGGTCGTTACTTCGCCTTTCTCCGTGATAACCGATACCCCGCCCCGCGGACTGTCATAATTGATCACCTGTCGGGCGCAGACACCGGGAAAATGTTAGTCTAATTAAATTTTCTTCCCGCGGCGCTCTCCCTCTCTCTCTCTCTTTCTCTCTTTCTCTCTTTCTCTCTCTCGCTCGCTCGCTCTCGCGTACAATCGTGCGCGTACTCTCCTCGAAACCGGAGAAAAGATTAATTAATCGAACGATTAATTAATTTCGATCGCGGACGAACCCGAGTCAGTCTTCCTCGACGCTTTTTAACGTCGTTTTATAATTTCGTCGTATCTTAATCCCCTTTAACAGTCCTGTCGACGTTTAATGCTCGACAGCTCGATCTCGCCCTCTTTTCCTCCTCACTCTCTCTTTCTCTCTCTCTCTCTCTCTCTCTCTCTCTCTCTCTCTCTCTCTCTTTCTGTCTCTCTCTTTCTCT
>NW_022639568.1:661059-661495 GCF_010583005.1 Odontomachus brunneus
CTCTCTCTCTCTCTCTCTCTCTCTCTCTCTCTCTCTCTCTCTCTCTCTCTCTCTCTCTCTCTCTCTCTCTATCTGCCTTCCCTGCCGTGTATTCCCAGTCGCGCGCGGAAAGGTTTCCCCGGATTAATTCGATTAAAGTGCGGACACGGTGTGCGTGAATCGAGATACTACTCGCAAGTCGAGCAGTCGCCGGGATTTTCACGTTCTTCTCACGATAATTAGAGAAAAGCTCTCTCGCTCGTTCTCTCTCTTTTTCTCTTTCTCTCTCTCTCTCTGTTTCTCTTCCTCCCTCGTTGCTATCTCCCACGCGTCAAACTTGTTTAATTAAAAATATTTTTGTGCATGCCCGGCACAGCATATGTTATCACACCGACGCGTCCCCGCAGAATTAAAAACTAACCCGATAAAACTTTCCCCGCCGCACCCCCCCCCCCCC
>NW_022639568.1:661559-671619 GCF_010583005.1 Odontomachus brunneus
CTCTCTCTCTCTCTCTTTCTCTACGCGCTGCTATTCTCTTCGGCTCTTTGCTCGCACGACTGCACATACACAGTGGATGTGTCTGTGTATTCGCGCGCATTTCGCAGTTTGTAAACGGCGCGAGTCTAGTTTCGAGAACTTTGGCGGGATCGATACGGCCGAGGGGTATCAGTTTATGTCCGGGGGTTTTCGCTCGAAACTCATAATGCTGCCGCGCGCGCGGGCCGGACTTACGGCACTTTCAAAATAAACGCGCTCATGCGTCACAGCGCAGCAGAAAGGATCTCCGAAAGTTTCGCCGAGCCGTCGAGCCCCTTCCCGTCCGGACTCGGAGTGTTATAAATCCGAAGGTACAATCGCGCGCGAGAGCGGCGATATTTCATATTCGCGATATAAAACGTCTCGTTTGCGTTTCGCGATCCTCGCTATTTCGCTCGCCCTTTGCTGCCTTCGGCTACGCGTTTAAGCGCTACTCTTCGCGTCGTAACGTCCGACCTTTGTTTCTTCTATTTTTCTTGTTATCACAACTATCAGTACTACCACCACCATTACCACTACTACTTCTTCTTCTTCTTCTTCTTCGCTCGTGGCTTGTCGACGGTCGCGATTCCCGATTCGTTCCAACGAGGAAGTCGTAACGAGCCTTACATGAAAGTTATTTAAACTCCACGACAAAGAACTCTCCCTCTCGCTCCCTTGACTCGTATAGTAATTAAAGTGGCTTAAACTACGTTCCAATTACTGCTCTCACGGTCCCGGTCGGGGCCCCCACGGCGAGTCTCGCTTCGTCCGTATTTCTTTCTCCTCCACCTCTCCCTCCCACCGTCGAAGGGAGTTTTCGCGTTCGCGACTTAACCTTAAATAAGCGCACTTGGCATTCGCCGAGAGCGCGCGGCTTTTTATTCTCATTCCCGGCACAGCTGATTGAGTTAATCCGCCGCGCATTCGCCGAGCGGCTCGAGCGTACACCTTTGGTTTTTCCCGCGTCGCTCGCGCGCGGCCGCCCTTCCGACGCTATATTCCGCTCTTTTGCGCGACACAAGGTTATTAACATTCTGTCTCGCCGATTAGCCGCGCCGATGCGAGCGCGCGCGGAAATTAATTCAGCGAGTCGCGCAATTTCCGCCATGCTCTTTGCCGCGCGTCGTACCTCATTTGCGCCGCCGGGAGAGCTCGAAAGAGCGACTTTAAACGCGCGGATTAAACGAATGTCCCGCTGGGGTTTGTTGGCGCACGATCGACGGCGACCACGGTGATTCACACTGATGTACTCGGATTCGCGGAAAATGCGCCTCTTCCTCCTCCTCCTCTTCCTCTGTTCGGGATATGAAACATTCTCTATTTGGATCTGGGTGTTTCGCGAAAAACGTTGGCCTGAGAGACCGCGGTTCACGAGTGCGGATTCACACGCGAAGGGAACTAAAAGCGAAAAACACCTCGTTTGCTTTTAGCGCAGGGGCAAGGAGTGTGTTTCCCCTTCTCTCGCATCGCTCCGACACACAAATCGAACATTTGCGCACAAATCGTCCCGCGCGCCGTGGTAAAAAAAAAAAGTAATCGATTGAAACGACCTCTCCGCCTTTAATCGAGCTCTAATAAACCGCGGCAGGCAATTTCCAATCGATTGTCGTTAATGAGCCCGCGTCAATGGGACTTTCCGTTCTTTTCATGAGTTTAGAAAAGAAGGAGGGGACAACGGATGCACGATCGATTCGCGGACTAATCGACAGACTCCAAAATGTAACTGCGCAGACGATCCCTCAGCGCGAACGTTGTTAAGGCTTACACTCTTAAGCATGTATCGCCAACAATTGGCAGTATATGTTGAAATAAAAACTAGAGATGTGCGAATCAAAGATTTTTTATGTCGAGACGAATTGAATCGAATCTCAGATTTTAACTTCAAATTTGAATTGAGTCGAATCGTGGAAAGAACTTTTAATTAACATAATCATTGAACATGAAAATAGTGACTTCAGTATGAGAGAAATAACACTGATCATGTGATATCAATTCATTTTTAAGATAAGAAATATATAATATATAGTCGGTAAAGATGTATGGAATACAGTTCCGGTCTTGAAAGCTGCGCAACGACACATATCGATCCAACAGTTGGTAAGAGTCGATAAGAGTTTATCTAGCAGCTACTATCTTCTTTTAATATTTTTGAAGAAAATCTTAAGCCCCTTGGCCCCTCGTATTGGCTATCTCTTTTTTTAATGACGTCAGAAGAGAGAAAATGTATGCTAAAAATTCTTGCGAAATATATTGAAATAAAAATATATATCCATAAAGTAACAGTTGCAATTAAACAAATTTATAAGATATTCCGTGCACTTCCTTTTTGTTCTAACAATCAATAATAAATTTATTAATGAATAAATAATTAATATAAAGTAATTAATAATTTATTAATTAATAATAAATTAATTTGAATAGAAATAGATGAAAAAATAAGTTAATAAGATGAATTGTATGTCACGTTAATTTACGACAAATTATTGATTGTCAAAGGAGCAAAAGAGAAGTGCACGGAATATTTTACAAATTTATTTAATTGACTGCAAGTGTCACTTTATGGATATATATTTTTATTTAAACGTATTTCGCAAGGATTTTTAGCATACAATTTCTCGCTTCTGACGTTATAAAAAGACGTATTAAAAAATTCTGACGTATTAAAAAGAGATAGACAGTGCGAGAAGCCAGGAACTTTAATGTATAACAAACTTTTCAAGTCATGCTAATTCCCGTAAGGCTGGATGTCTTTAATAGTTTTTCGTTAATACTAATGCGCGATCCGTATTTGAACCTTTTCGATTCGAAATTTTCAAATTATTTGAATTTGAATAATTTCACTTGATTCGATTTGAATTCGAATAGTTGGTATATCTCTAGTAAACACTCTATGTAATTACAAGGGGCATAAGTACACGGAAAAAAATAATTTGTTGACCCAGCAAATTTTCTGCTGGTCTAGCAAAATCTTTTCATTATTATATGGACAGCAAAAAGATTTGCTAAGAGTACTAATCACTATTTGCTGGATATAATTTGCTGAATCTACAAATTATTTTGCTATACGAATCATGATGGATTTATATAAGCAGTTGCAGTTTTGCTCCGATAGCAAATAAATTTGCTAAGGATATATTATTTTGCATCAATAGCAAACGTGATTCATAGGACAAATACACTCAATAAATTTTTTCTATCCTGATAACGAAACTATTTCCGCTCTGATAACGAATAATTTGTAAAATTAGTTACGTCAACTGAAATTTTTGATGTCACTGAAAGAAAAATTATATTAAAATCAACAAATCTTTGATCGGTGCCAGTAACATATTTACTTAAATCTACATTCTCTTTATTTAAACAAAAAATTGTTTATTTAAATCAGGTAAACAATATTTGATTTAAATAAAGAGAATGTAGATTTAAGTAAATATGTTAATGGTACCCATCAAAGAGATATTTGTTGATTTTAATATAATTTCTCTCTCAGTGTACGAATATGCAGGAGCAACGACGATTTTGTTAAAAGAGCAAAATTATTTTTCTCCGTGTACCGTCGGAAACTGAAGAGAAGATAGAGTACCGCCAAATTAGGAGATATTCAATTGTCAGAACTTATGCGCGGTATAAAAAATGCACTAAAGATATTGGACCACCCCAAGCCGGCAACCGATCGGTCACCATCTGTGTCCCGACCGCGCTAAGGCGTTGCTTAACCTGATGATCGAGCGATACGCGGTTCCCGACTCCGACGATATTCCGACGACTTACGCTTATATAATGTATCCTTACACGGCGATCTCCCGCTATCGTGTTGGTGATACACTTGTAACGCCGAGTACCTTGCATCTATACAGGGTGTCCCAGAATCTCCTCCACATATTTTGTGGGAATGTAGAAAATGCATGCTAAAAATTCTTGCGAAATATATTGCGATAAAAATATGTATCCGTAAAGTAACGCAATCGATTAAACAAATTTGTAAGATAATCCGTGCATTCCTCTTTTGTTCTGACAATCAATACTTTATTGCAAATTAATCTGAGTGGAAATAGGCGAAGAAATAGGTTAAGATGAATTGTATGTTATATTAATTTACAAATTATTGATTGTTAGAGCAAAAGGGGAGTGCACGGGATATCTTACAAATTTGTTTAATCGATTGCAAGTGTTACTTTATAGATATATATTTTTATTTTAATGTATTTCGCAAGAATTTTTAGCATCCATTTTCTCGCTTCTGATGTTATTAAAAAGAGATAGACAATGTGAGAATGTAGAATTTGAGGGGAACATAAATGTCCTATACCGTTTTGCGATATTCGCAATAATAGTCGAGATATTAATTGAAGAAGATTGGTGAATAATGACGCGCGATATGGATTACATTACGTCAAACTGAACAAAAAAGTCCTCTACCATTTTGCAAGTGGCCGCATAGATTTTTAGATATTAATTTAAAAAAATTGTTATATAATTGTATCATAATGCACAATTTTCTTTTGTTAATATCTAAAAATCTATGTGATTGTTTGCAAAATGGTAGAGGATTTTTTGTTCAGTTTCACCTAATGTATATGTATACAAACGGCGTCACTGCAGCTCATCTACCATATCACGCGTCATTCATCAATTTTTTTTTAATTAATATCTTGAGATTTATTGCAAAGCGATATGGAACTTTTATGTTCACCTCAATCCATTCTACGTTCTCACAGAATAGGCGGAGGAGAGCCTGAAAAACCCTGTGTACAGGTAGAACAAGTCGAGGTGAACATAAAAGTCCCATATCGTTTTGCGATATTCGCAATAAATCTCAAGATATTAATTAAAAAAGATTGATGAATGACGCGCGATATGGTAGATGAGCTGCAGTGGCGTCGTCTGCCGTCGTATACTTACACATTAAGTCAAACTGAAGAAAAAGGTCTTCTATCATTTTGCAAATAACCACACAGATTTTTAGGTATTAAAGAAAATTGTTACATATATGCGCCCAAAAAAAGAACTAGCTTCCAGAGCTAAAAGATAGCTGTGGCAGATAAGATGTGTCACTGAAATAGGGACAGCTAATGTCGATACTACCGAAGCTAAATTTATTCGCTGTTTAAACTTAGGCGCTACAGCGAGAAATATTAGCTGCTAGAAATAAATGACTGCAACAAATGATGGTAGCTGTGCGGCAAACTTCTTTAATATATGCATACGATAAGAAATTCAAGAATGAGAAACTGCCATTTTCTTAGCTATTTGAAATAATGTGCATTTTTAACGTCATCTAATATATTTGAATTTCATAGCGAATGCATTTTAGTTGTCATAGCCAATTCTTAGCAGTGACAGCTAAAGTCTTTAGCCTTTTGACTAAGTTTGAATCAGCTACCGCGGTTTAGCTGATATTACTAAGTCATTTTTTTGCGTATGATTGTATATCATAATGCACAAATTTTCCTTAATTAATATCTAAAAATCTATGTAGTCATTTGCAAAATAGTAAATAACTTTTTTGTTCAGTTTGACTTAATGTATAAGTTATGTATGTATGTATGTATGTACTTATGTATGTATGTATACAACGGCAGACGACATCACTACAGCTCATCCACCATATCGTGCGTCATTCATCAGTCTTTTTTAATTAATATCTCGAGATTTATTGTGAATATCGCAAAAATCGCATATCGATGAATATCGGTATAGTATTTTTATGTTCACCTCAATCCATTCTACGTTCCCACAAAATAGACGGAGGAGAGTCTGGAACACTCTGTATACATCGGAGATATGTACGGGAAGCTTTATACCTCCTGAGCAAAAGCCACCATGAATTGCACTTTCAATCGAATCGCTATGTATATTATTATCTCGTGCATTCCGTATTTCACGCTGATATACCGTGAAAAGTACCTGCTATCGGCGAATAACTCGAAATGTCGTTTCCATTTAGAAATTAGTACTTCGAATTCGGAGGTACTACGCGGTTAAGGTATGGTTAAGAGTGTACATTGCGGTGGAACGCTTTGCGATAAGCACTAATATAGCAATCTAAGCACACAGTCGTATTAGAGCGATATGCTTTCATCATCTGTTATGTCTCTCGTGACAATCAAATCGCTGGACAAAGGCTTGTACAATCTAGGCCGTTATGTGAAAAAGAAAAGGAAGGAAAGGAAAAGAAGAAGAGATCTCTTAGCATGACTCGTTGTTCAACGCGCCTTCTCGAATTCGCGAACAAAATTGTGTGATTTTTTAGCGCTCTGACCGCTCGTTTCGGCGGCGCGAGACTCGGCCGAACGGGGAATGACAACATTAACAAATTCCCACTTCATCAACCGATCCAACGCACACCTATCTATGACACGGCAGCATGCCGTCAGCAAATTCCGATGTAACAATGGCCCGACAGCTGAGTGCTGTCGGCAGACCGCGAAGTGTCAAAAATTCTGAAAATTCAAAACATCAAGCCCACGGGAGCGCGCTCGACACGTCCTCCTCGTTCCTCCTCCCTCTCGTCATCCCCCATCCGTTCTCTGCTCTTCTTCTCTCCTCTTTTCCTGTCTCTCGCGTCGAATACTCATATTTCCACGCGTTTCTTAACACTCTTTCGCATGTGCCTTCTTGTCTATGCAAGACACGCGAGTGCACCGTCGCGCGCCGGCTTACGCGAATCCGTTATTTCGCAATCGATAAAAGCACGTACATACATTTGTATATGTGTGTTCGCTAAACAACACTCAGGAGACTAAGTCGAGCGACACGCCGAGAGGGAGAGAGAGAAAGAAAATTGGACTTACGGTTGCAATTTTCGCTCGACGCGGCATCTGG
Organism: Odontomachus brunneus; assembly: GCF_010583005.1. Classification (NCBI taxonomy): domain Eukaryota; kingdom Metazoa; phylum Arthropoda; class Insecta; order Hymenoptera; family Formicidae; genus Odontomachus; species Odontomachus brunneus. The sequence goes on from NW_022639568.1 coordinate 668,406, forward strand.
AGACGTTTATTTTATTACAAAGAGACATAAATCCAAGTCTGCCGACACACTTTGCCGAATAGATTCCAACAACACATTTGCGCGCTCTCCCTCTCTCTCTCTCCTCTCCCCCCTTCTCTTTTTCTCTTTCTCTCGTTGAAGCACGGAGTATTCGGGAGATGCTCAGAAATCAAATAACGATTCGAGGCAAAGCTTTCTTTTGTAGAAAAGCAAGAGAGGAGAGGAATCCTGCTTCTCCACCGGCTCTCCGTACGGTGGAAGCTGCAAGCTGCTCTCTCTCTCTCTCTCTCTTTCTCCCGTGTGTGCGCGCTTGCGGACATAACTTTTTTGAATCGGAACGATTTTACGTAAGTCTTTTCAATGAGGATATAAAGCGGATTACAACGCGGATAATACCCGGTCGCCCTGTCGGGGTGGTCTTACCACGTGGTGGAGGGCGTCGCGCGCAGGGATTCAGGACTCGCAAGCGGAATACTATCCGTCGTCTCTCTCTTTCTCCCTCCTCTTTCCCGCCGCAGATTTTCGCCAACTATAACATCGTTCCGTGCGATTATGCAATCGCAACGTACCCCGCGTGTTTTGCACACGCACGAGAATTCATCTCGCAATTACAACATATGATAATGATAAACAGCGTGTGCTCGTGCGTAACAAAACTAATTGAGAGTAATATTATCGGACTCCAATGCTCACGCGAAATCAATTATATACGCCGTTCCGACGAAACGGTAGCGTGATTGCGCGTTTACCCTTTCCGCCCGTCGCCCCTCCCTTCCGTCCGTCCGTCCCTTTTGGCCCTCTGGCCCTTCTCCCCTCCCATTATTTATGTTACGTTACACGCGCTCACCGCGCGTATCTCGACATGCATAATTCTCCGTACAAACGCCGGGATTAACTGGGTCATCCCGCGGGCAAAGGGGAGGGTGGAATGACAGAGGGTGGAATGCGTACCGCGAGAATGCGGAAGATAGACAGGCAAATGTGGAGTCCAAGAGAAGCCCTACGCATCTCGAGTTTTTCGCGGGGATTTCCATCGGATCGGATCGAGAGGAGTCGTTCTCCTCCTCGATCGACGAGGCTAGTCTCGCGACGGGATGCAGCCAACACGTCGGGGACGACGTCGCGGGGATAGAGAGCGAGTGATGAGACGGAACAAGTAAGTACACGGGGCGAGAAAATCTCCCCCGTGCTTGCTCACTCGTGCGCGCGTGCTACGTGGGGAAGCTTACTGGATCGAGAGCTACAGAACAGATGGGCTTTGCCGGAAGGAAGTCAAATTCTCGGGGAATAAAGTCAGAGATGAAGCGACAAGAGACGGAGACGAGAGATTTGCAGCTGTGATTCTGGTCGCGACTAGAGAAGAGAAAATGCGAGGGAGAGATAAATAAATAGCGGAGAGAAAGGAAAAGGGCGAGATTGTGACTGATTCATTTTCCACGCGCTTATTCTGAAGGAGAGTTCGCAAGTTTAATTCCGAAAAAAAGAGGAAATGATAACACAATCGCTGTATTTACGATAATCATCGTGAAAAAGGGAATAAAATAGGAGTTTTGAAAAACATGAAATTATATATACTGAGAGCAAAAATATTTAAAAAATATGAAAAAGAAAATATTTATTCGCTGGTAACTAATAACATATTTATTTAGATTTTTTATTTAAATAGGATAAACGAATAAATTATATAGGATAAATTGTTTTCATGAGAAGCAACAAATAGCAAAAATTATATATATTTTTTTTATTTGAAAGAAATTTTTCCTCAATGTGCAAAAAATATGAAAAAGAAAATATTTATTCGTCGGTAACTAATAACATATTTATTTACATTTAGATTTTTTATTTAAATAGGATAAACGAATAAGTAGGATAAATTGCTTTCATGAGAAGCAACAAATAGCAAAAATATATATATTTTTTATTTGAAAGAAATGTTTCCTCAATGTGCAAAATTGTGCATATCAGTATAATATGTTATTAGTAGCCATGAAATAAATATTTCTAACTTTTCAGATATTTTTCTCTCGGTGTAGACACATATCTATTCGGAAAGTTCGATTTTGTCCTAAGAGAGGACAATTGACTCGCCATGCTTACGGCAATCAATGCGAAGAAAATGGGAAGGGGTGGATAAGGAATGGACTCACGTAGTAGACTTTCCAAATAAACGGCCCAAGTACAAGTTAACACTTTGCCTGGCGAGGCACCGCCGCGATGGAGATGCTCTTAATAGACATTCGGGTTACAGAGTGTTAAGATGTAAGCTCTCTAGCTTACAACAAGATGGATAGATGTTTCAAACAATCCTGATGTGTCTCATGTTCAACGCGTGTCAATTATAGTTATAATTATGTTCAGAACGTCAATCACGCGGCCTCGCAAATCACCGCAGGAGGGTGGATTCAGGCATAACAAGCGGCAAGGATCGTAAAACGAATTAATCGACGAGCACCGTCGCACTGCACGCTTCCGCGAGAGGAGACCGGCGGGAAAGACAGACGGCGTAACGAGCCGCGACTTAAATAAATTAGATGACGTACGGTTGCGCGTTAAACACATTTATCTCCCCCCTGGTGGAGTCCGGGTAATTCTCGCGCGAGGAAGTATCGATGAAGTGATAGTGAAACACCGAGAGAATGGCTGTAACGAGGATGCGCCGTGCAATATCGGCGAGGGAGGTTACGAAACGGGAGACACCGCGAAGATGGAGGCGACGGCGAAGGGAGATAATGCGATGAACTGCGGTGGAGCTCGGCGCGAAAGTAGGAATATAAGATCTAAGTAAGAGTCCGCGAGAGAAAGAGAGCTTCAGAGAGAGGGAGAGAGAGAGAAAGAGAGAGAGGCATGCTCCTAGAAATAGGCGGTTGTATAATGCGACTGGCGGCGGAGAGGGAGAGAGAGAGAGAAAGAAAGAAAGGGAGAGAGAGAGAAGGAGGGAGGGAGGGATAGAGAGAGACGGTAAAGCAAGCACACACAGCGGAGAAACTTTACGTGGTGGAGCCGGGGCGACGGCGGTGAGGACGGCGGGCTGAGAGATAGGTTTTGAAGTTGAGAAATGAGACCGAGTTACCCACGGCCCGTGCTCGTACATTTAAAAATTCACAAAGAGAAACGTTGAACAGGTAATATTAAAATTAAAAGTTTTCCCCCTCTCTTCCTATTGCTCTTCTCTCTCTCTCTCTCTCTCTCTCTCTCTCTCTCTCTCTCTCTCTCC
>NW_022639568.1:671871-680937 GCF_010583005.1 Odontomachus brunneus
TCTCTCTCTCTCTCTCTCTCTCTCTCTCTCTCTCTCTCTCTCTTCCCTCAGCAAACTCTCGTAGCCTTAAGCTTAGAAACTTGATTAAAAACGTCACGTAGCGCAAGGGATGGAGTACGTCGAGCGAGAGCAATTGAGTGGAGAGACGATAAGAAATTTCTACGGCGGCGGTAGGGACGGAATCGCGATTTTAACTTATCGTCCTTTTAACGCGACGTCCCGCGATTAGCCGGGAATAACGATAGAAAATTAATTTGCCAACGTTACGTCATTCTCTACATTCCCTTTTTTCTATCTTTCTTTCTCCCTTTTCCCCCCTTTCTCTGCCATTCCGCACACACGCGTACACACACGCACGCACTGAGAAGTATTTACGACAGTAATCACGTGGAACTAATTACTGTAAGCTATCGAGAAAACCGTTTGCTCTTACTACGTTTCATCATGACGTTAACGATAATAATAGCCTTACGTGTATAACGCTCTCTGTAAAGGAAATATCGGCTCGGGTCGAAAGTAATTAGAATTTTAGTTGGATTAACCATCTGTACCTCTCACCCGTCTTGACCGTCGTTTTTGATATGCGAATCGTGCTTGATTGGCACGCAACAACCTACCTCGTGATCGTGAGTCCAATAAATGGTCAGGGGTGGCTCAGGACTATGTCGTACCACGCAGGTCAGGTTCATAGTGCTCTCCTTGTTTATATACATCTCTGACTCCCCGATAATCTCCGTTACGGGTTCTGTGGGCAAGAATAATAACTGTAATAACGGAATAACGTATATATTCACACATACATACACTCTCTGTCACACACACACACATACACACACACACACAAATGCAGGATTATCGCGCGCGAAACTACACCGGTTGATTTATCGAAGGCAGAAGACGTGATTCCATGTTCTTCCGCCGTTATTTCCTCGTTAAACGCAACAATTATTGTCACCGGTAAGAGAATGAAAAAGAAAAGAAGAAACATTGCAGTGAGTGCGGTTCTCGCGTTTAAAATTGTGCGTATCGACTGTCATCTCATCATGCTGAATTCAACTTGTGCAAGCTTGCAGGAGGCTAATATTAATACTAAGCTGTAAGCTAATATCAAGTTCATGCCAAGTTTCGAATTACGGGAGCTACTATTTGCAAAATAAGCGAGCACGTGTAGCGCTGACAGAAATTTATAATTCGCTCCGAGCTCGCGCGGAAATTGCAATCTCGATCTGCTCACGGCGCGCAAATCTCGACGGCGACGAGACGACGACGGGCTTCGGAAAAAAGCCGGAGGCGCTACATTTCGATTTTATTAACCGTCGAGTGTCTCGCGATTTAATCTCATCGCGCGAAAATCATCGCCGTCTCGTGCCGACGGCGACGAGGGAAACGCCGATAAAGTAATACTCGTATCGCGCACGAACGCGTTATCGAAAAACTGCCCGCGATTGATCGAGTCTCATTAGCAGCAAGCTGTTAATTTCAAGTTTCCATTGAGTCCTGAAATTACGAGGCTAGCTGAGCCAACTGTTCGTCGAGAAAAAAAAGTCATATTTTCGACTAATATAACTGCACACTAAAATAATTACGGTCAGAAAAACTACCTCTCGTAATGAGTACGACGATGATATCAGTAATAATAATGTTATATACGGACAAATAGAGAATTTTACAATAAACATTACTGTATAATTTTGTAACTGGGAAAATAAATATTACAGTATAATTTTGTAACTGAACGGATCGGCTATATTTGCAGTAACTGATTATACTTTCATTTCACATGTATCGTTTATATTCCGGGAATTAAAATATGCTATTAAAAAATTTATTACGTTAGCTAAATTTAGTTTAATTCTTTTATTTGAGTAGAAATAATTGCTCTAATAAAAACCTGAAGTTAAAAACTCTCATTTTTAAAACATTTTATGCTTACTATTAAAGTGTGTTACTTTACTATTAAATTTAATTGTACCATTAATTTAAAAGTACTTTTTTTTCTCACGTGAAAAATATTTCACATATCACTACCAAATGAATATGTTACTAAATCTTGTTACTGTTACTAAATACTAAATGAATATGTTGTTAGTAACGAACAGATAAACAGATTGTTTATCTCTCAGACATTTTTCCTGTTGGTGCAGGAATGTAAAAAATTGAAAATTGGAAAATTGGAAGAAAAAATTTATGTAAATAGTAAAAGTTGCAAAGAATTTATGCGAGAGAGGGGAAAAAAGCTATGATATTCTCTCAAAGTGCTGTACTTGCATGCATTATGACGGGGATTGCCTGTGCGTTTTGCCAAGCGCGTGTAGCGAGTGCACGCTGTTGGCGAAATGCTTCCTTGGAACGTAAACTTTATAAGGAAAAAAGCGCACAAGTAAGCATTCCGCAGAGGCCTACCGAGACCGCGCACAACTATACACGCCTGTCGGCGAAACGGATAGGCAACCCATCGTTAGGCTGACCTGCATCTAACAAGTAAACCTACCCAAGTGTTACACCTCGATTTTGATAAGCTTTTAACATGCTGTAGTCTAGGTCTAAATAAGAGAAAATATTATTCTTTTCCGAAATCCCTTTTTCCCTCCTTAATTTTGTAGAATCTGCATTGTTATAAAGCTTATTAAAACTTTTACCTGAACTTTTTTGAAACCTTTTTTTTTTGTATTATTTACCGTTCCGATAATATTCACTCAGAAATATTAAAACCGATTTTTTTCAAGAGGATGTTTCACCCTCTTACCGGCGTATGGGCACGTATAAGATAATATGTGCACGGAAAAAATAATTCTGTTGGTGCAACCGAATTTTCGGTTGCTCAGGGATCAGACGAAAACTCGGCTGTAGGAACGGAAAAATTCTTTTATGAGGCTTTTGTATAGTCAATTGTTCTCAGTTGCCTCAACCGAGTTCTAATATCGTTGAATCTTCAGACGAATATTTACGGTTGCGACAACAGAAATATTACTTTTCATAACAGAGATATCGTTTCTGATCACCTAATTTTCAGTTGGTTTCTATTTGGTTGCACCAACTGAAATTTTTTTGCGTGTGTCTCTTATTTAGACCTACACGCAAAAAAATAACTTAGTAATATCAGCTAAACCGCGGTAGCTGATTCAAACTTAGTCAAAAGGCTAATCGTTTAGTTGTCGTTTAAGAATTGGCTATGACAGCTAAAATGTATTCGCTATGAAATACAAATATATTAGGTAACATTAAAAATGCACGTTATTTCAAGTAGCTAAGAAAATGGCAGTTATTCCTAAATTTCTTATCGTATGCATATATTAAAGAAGTTTGCCGCACAGCTACAGTCATTTATTTCTAGTAGCTAATTTCTCACTGTAGCGCCTAAGTTTAACAGCAAATAAATTTAGCTTCGGTAGTAACGACATTAGCTGTCTCTATTTCAGTGACACATCTTATCTGCCACAGCTATTTTTTAGCTCTGGAAGCTAGTTTTTTTTTTTTGCGTGTAGACTACAGCATGTTAAAAGCTTATCAAAATCGAAGTGTAACACTTGGGTAGCGTTTACTTGCAAGTGCAACATGCGTGCATGTGGCCAGCGCTAATTTCCTGCTGGAGCGCCAAGAAAATATAGTCGACGGCGCGAGGGTGAAGTAATTACAGTGACGAAGAGTATAAGAGGCGGTATAAGCGCGCGCTACCGCTGATAATCTCGTGTCCGCGTCGCCGCTGCTACTTTTCCGTTAGATCAACAAAGAGATACCCTCGGCACGCCGGGAATGACTATCGTTCCGACGAGATTAGCCATCCCCTTCCGCCTCCTGTATCCGCGAGATCCGCGATCTCACGATGATGGCAAGTTCGCGAGAAGCTACGGCGGGATCTCCCAGTGACGGGCCTCGCTCGCGCGACAACTTCCGCGAGTCCTCGCGAAAATCCCGAGGAAACAAAGCGGAATATCCTGATCTCGCGCGCAGCGTCGGATGTCGCTCAGGCGATCTAACTTCTCCTACGGCTGAAATTTCATCGGCGCGACTCGAAGCGACGCACGGCGGATCGCACGACAGCGGCGGCGGCGAAACGCGCGAAATCCATGCGCCGCGTTCCCCAGCGAATGATTAAGTCACATTAACACTAAGCTGTTAATATTAAGTTCGTGCTGCTGCTAAGTCCCGGCAGTCACGACTGATGGAACTTTATCATCCTCGAGGCGGCTCGCATATAAGCGCGACGGGGATTCATAATTCGCCAGGCTCGCTACGACTGCGAACTTCCGCGAGCACCTTCTCTCGCAAAAATCCCGGGATTCGCGAGACGCGAATTTGCACGGCGATCTCGCGACGGCAGAGAGAAAGAACGTGTCATGGTCCAATTCAATTTCGCTGTCTGAAAAATTCATAGTGGCCCGCGCGAAAACGCGTAGTGACGCGCCACGGTGAGGGAAATCCCGTCGAATGATTGAGTCGCGCGGCAAGTCAGTTGCTCGGCGATGTAACAACAAAAATAACGACGACAACAACAACGCGGCACAACTGAAACAAGTGCAACTGCGGGGCGAGAGTATCGCGATGCACGTGCGGCGCGCATTAAGCCGTCGACGACAAATAGGCACTGCAGTAAATTTCCGCGTAGCTTCGCGTCGCAGAATCAGCACGTCGTGAGAAATGAGGGAAGAAGAGAGTCACGTGAGAAGCAGCAGGCTTGGGCGTTTACGTGCGAGCTATGATATTTTACGTCTACGTGCAAGCAACGGAAACTACGATCGAAACGTTATCTACGTAGATGATGAAGAATTCGTGAATTTAAAGAATGTATGGTTTGCGCAAGAATTAATTAAACAGACTCGCAATTTTTATGTCACTTTTAGGATGTACAGAGAAAAATCATTTGCTGGCCCAGCAAATTTTCTGCTGGTCTAGCAAAATCTTTTCGTTATTATATAGACAGCAAACAGATCTGCTAATAGCACTAATCACTATTTGCTGGATGTAATATAATTTGCTGAATCTACAAATTATTTTGCTATAAGAACCATGATGGATTTATATAAGCAGTTGCAGTTTTGCTTCGATAGCAAATAAACTTGCTAAAGATACATTGTTTTGCATCAATAGCAAATTAACGTGATTCTTAGGATACAAATACACTCAACAAATTTTGTCTATCCTAGCAACGAAACTACTTCTGCTCTGATAACGAATAATTTGTAAAATTAGTTACATCAACTAAATGTTTTTGATGTCACTACGAATATGCAACGACGATTTTGCTAAAAGAGCAAAATTATTTTTCTCCGTGTAGAAAAACTAGAAATTTTGTCCCTTCAACAAACTAGACTCCACAGAATTATCTTACCCTCAGAGCTGAATCTGTCTACCAATCTGTCACACGCAATAAAAGGAAAATGTCACGCAATTTCCTATCCTTAAGCATCGCATTTGTAATTTTGCTCAGAGAAGAGATACTGCAACTGTGTCGTAACTCAGTTACTCCTTTTTGTACGTAATTTCTGTACACTTCAACAAATTTTGCAATGTTCTACGTAATTTACGCTACGTTGTCCGCGCGTTAAGAAAGGCTGGTGTGCGCGTCACGTGGACGACATGTAAATAATTCGTGTGGACGTAAGGTCTTGAAATCTATGGCGCAACTCTGAGAAGAACTCACCGACCACGGAGAGATGCATGGAGTGACCTATGGGCGGCGTCGTGGACACCTGACACTCGTATGTGCCGGAATCCCGCCGTTGTGGGTATTTCACTTGTAGCGTCCAGTCCTCCGTGCGAGGAAAATGCGACGCGACGAATCTCTGGTCGGATGTGTACGTCTCGACGCCCACGGTCAGAAGATGGATATCTCTATGCCTCACCCATGACACCTGGGGGAGAAAAAAAAGCGAGTAGAGTGTACGCACACTCCTTTTGCCACCCCCGTGTATTCACGCTACACTGCCTTGCTCCCGCGAGCCGAGTAGTCGACCCCGAGATTTGCAGAGTCAAAATTCTGATCCCTCCTTCGATCTCGATATTCCATTTACCGCTTGCTTTGACACTCTGCAACCTATACATCGGTCTCTTTGATGCTATTTAACCTACTAACTTTACCGAGAGCTCCTCTTTAGAACCTACAAGCGGCATTTTGTGCGCTTCCCGCCATTCAGAGGCGCTATGTGGAACTTCAGTTTCCGTGTATTAAATAATTGTATTACATGTGTAATACATATGCGCGTGAAACATACACTGATCTGCCTCAGAATATACATATGTTAGGAGGTTCAGGTCGAGCATAGAGAGCTGAAATTTCGGCTCGAGTTTCCGTGAACTCGAATTCAATCGGGAATCGAGGTCGGCTCGAGACACTCTTCGGGGTCGGCTTCGAATTTCGAGATGCCCTACGCGTTTTCTCGCGTGTTATTCTCGCATTTTCGTATATAGAAAAATGTAGTGTAGGCTGCTGCTGTTGCTGCACTTGCGCGCCTGTCAGCGAAACGCACAGGCAACCCGTCGTACTGACCTGCATGCAAGTGCAACACTGTACGCCCTGTAATAACATTGGTCGATGTGATCTCGCCAATATCGCGTATGAATTTCTGTTTTTTGATTGTTTTCTTCCGTTACGTATGAATTTTTATGTGCTCAGCCCAATATCGCCCGTACACTCGTGGCTGACGTATTATTCGTCAACGTTGGCCCAAATTTGCTGCGTCATGTGGAGCCGGCCGTCCCTTTTTGCTCGTAATAATGTATAAAATTTCGTTCATAATAAAGATAAATGGATAAATGTAGCGAAAACTATCCCTGCCAACCCTGCGACCCGCCGGGAGATCTTTTCTCCTCTCTGACTTTTATATCAATGATTGCAGATGCAGCGACTCATTGATCTCGTTCTGATGCGGCAGTACAAAAATCATCCAACTGCCTCCAAGTGCCGTGGATTGGTCGGATTCGCGACGCGAGGGAATCGACGCGAATCCGTCGAGTTGCTGCGCGTCTCTGCGAGAAATCGAGCTCGTCGAAATTGCGGTGATTCCAATCAGCATTTTTCGTCGACGTAGTGGAACGGTTCGCGTGTTCTTCGGCATAGGAAGGATGGGAGGTGAGTCGGCGAGAGGGAGATGGGCGTGATTGATTCCCGAGTCGGAATTTGGATCCCAGTTTCGACCTCAATATTCCATTTCACGCTTGTTTTGATACTACGGAGCCTGTATCAACCTCTTTTGATCCCGCGTAATCTGCCGACAGATCCTCTTCAGGATCTGCAAGAGCGATATTTTGTGCGTTTTCTGAACCGTTCAGGGGGCGTTAAGTAGAATTCCGGTTTCTATATGCGCATTAGACATACACTGATCCTTCAGAATACACAGACACTGTTGGAAAGTTCCGGCCGAAGGTGGGACTGAAATTTCGACTCGGGTTTGCACAAGTGCCGGGCGCTCGCGAGTATATGTTATAGCCGCGGCGCGAATGTGTCCAATATTGAAATGCCGGACACGTACAACGAAAATGCGTATTCTCCCATAAAAACGGCTTCATTGAGTTTTGCACGCGTGCCTGGCGTACCGGAGTCCAGATGAAAAGAGACGAAGGCGCGGCCACGAGACCGCGACGTGGCTTTTGTTCTTAGACGCGGTTACGTTCGATTCGCTAATGAAAGGCGCGCATTCGATCCTGAAACTTTAATAGAGGGGGAGTATAGGGGAGAGAAAAAATCGTTCGCGTCGGTGCCGCCTCTTGCGACGAGAAAAGCGCGTCTCCGTGCCAACAAACGCCGGCTGGACCGTTCAAATAATCATCGAAACACGCGGCGATCGCCTCCCTCGATGCGCGCTCGTCGCGCGGAAACGTCGAGGTTTAATTTCGCCGGGAGCGGCGAGCGCAATTAGCCGGCGCGAAGATTTTAATTTTTTTAAAAATACGTTTCATTTCGAGAAGCAAAATTGATGCGCCCGGCAGACGAGATGCACGGGCGTGCTTTTCGATTTGTGTGCACGGTGATCTCGCGGAGAAAATTCGTCCGAAATTGTTATTAGCTCGCTCGGGGAAAAAAATGCGATCCCGGAAAATCAAATTGGCGCGAGAGTTGCGCCCGAGTCGAAACTCGCGCATCTCTTCGATCCCTCGTACCGTGACGAGCTCACTGAAAAATTCGCACGAAACTACCGGGCGATTTATATTTCACTCCGACGCATTACATTGTATCTGAACGAGAGCAGCATCGGTGGGACATTCGATTCCACGGGGCGGGATCGCTCGTAATGCCCGTAATGCCGACTCGGGAAGATATATATATCTATATATATGTGTGTGTGTGTGTGTGTGTGTGTGTGTGTATATATATATAGTGAAATATTTTATTCATTAGTTAATCATTTATTTTATGGTTAAACAGGCTTTGAATAATAAACGTAAAATGCTAAATGTAATGTCACTTCTGTCGTACGGTCCTTGCTTATATCAGGTTGTATACGTCATTCATCTTGATAACTTTTAATCCTGAAGCGGAAGTCAGTAGTTTATGGTCCATGATAGAAGTTCATTCGCTTAACGCACCGCTTAGTGTTCCCATTTGATTGAGACAATGTCCAAGAATTTAATCAATTCCGTACAAAATGCTGTGTCAGAAACGTTGTCAGGATTATGTTATAGTTATCCGCAATTAGAGTATCAAACATTGCACAAAGTTGTATTGTCACCAGATGTATGTACACACTCAAATGCGTTTCCAATCGTAGTTACTGTTGATAATGAAGGAGCACTATTGCTTAACGCGCTCGCTACCACATATGTGTGACGCAATCAGGAGAGAATAGTGTGTTACGTATGTGTGACAGAGGAAATTTATTTTTCTATGTTGACATAATCAAACTAAGTCTGTTTTACACAATTACCTAAAAAAAAAGTAAAAGTGATTTGTGGGGATAATCCTCTATATAAAAACTGTGGTAGCAAACGTCTTAATAGTAATTGAATTGGATGGTTAATCAGTAGCGTACCGAGTGTTTTTGATAGTCAAGCGCAGTTATCTTTTCATTTAATATTTTGATCTAAATAATTTAAAAACTTATAAATACTTTATATCATAAACAAATGAGT
>NW_022639568.1:680947-684849 GCF_010583005.1 Odontomachus brunneus
CAACTTTCGCCGAGCTTCCCCGCGTTTCCGAATACTTTTGCCAAGCGCGCGTCACATAACGTCGAAACTTTCTTCCTTACTTTCTTCTTTTCTTTCTTTGCCCCTCATTCCTCTTGCTTCCCTCGTGCCCCCCCCCCTTGCCTCACGTGTGATTATGGCGTACAATAGATTGCCACTCGCGGAGAGTCGCCGAGATCAAGAATCACGAAAGCCCCGGAAAGTCTGTCTTTTGATCTACGAACGTATAATGACGGTAATAGATGGGATTGCGTTGTGTGGGAGGGTATTTCATTTTTTCCTTTTTTTTTTGCCGAATCACGACTCGTCCAGGATTTCGCCGCAGACATGTCAACCGTTATGTTGCGGATGACAAAGAGAGACTTCGCCCTTCTCATATATACTGCTTTATAACATATTATATCGTACTATGTTGCGTCATGTTGATGAAATGGAGCGCGATGTGATGTCGTGTTCTATTGCGTATTTTACTATACGGGCAATTGGCGGGCTGAAATATGACGTCACAAGCGTAACGTCACAAACTGGAGCGTGCGAGGTGATGTTCCGTGCTGTGGCGAAAGAATTTAACCGCGGTAGAAGAGATGCGGGCGGATTAAACCGCTCGCGCGTGAAAATTGCACGTATCTCGTTTCTTCTGCGAATATCCGTAAACGTTGGATTATCTGCGATAATCCCGGCGTCGATTAGTCATTCGGTGTATTTAACGAGTTTCACATTAAAACTTCACGTCGTTTTGCGCGCACGCGCCTCTTTCGTCTTTTCTAACTTCATTTCTCTCTTTCTCTCTCTCTCTCTCTCTCTTTGCTTCTCTGTGAAAAATAATTCAACTATCTACGCACATGGGGCGCAGCAAAGAGACGGATTATACTGGTGAGGGGTATATAAAAAAAAAAAAAAACGGTGTTAACGGGATAGAGAGACGAACGTGTGGTGAGCGAGAATTCAGACGCGAAAGATACGGGGGACTAGCACTCGCCCCAACTCTTTCTCTCGTGAAAATTTTTCTGCCGCGCTAGCTGAATGTGAAAGAGAGAAAGAGAGAAAGAGAGAAAGGGAGATAGAGAGAGAAAGAGAGAGAGAGGGAGAGAGAGAGAGAAAACAGAAAAAAAAGAGAAAAAGGGAAAAAATCAAAGAAGAGGAGAAAAATACGGTGGTCTTGTCCATCCTCGCCAGCAATGTTTTACCTCGTTACATAAGTGTCCCGCGACGAGCCAACTTTATTACATATATACACACGGTGGCGAAAACGCCCGTGTACAACGTGGCGAAAACGAGCGAGAACAACGAGGGTGTGCCGAGCGAAGCCGCCGTGTTCACGAATTGTCGTGAGTTGCCGTGAGTTTCGACGGTGATCGCGTTTTCTTCTTTGTCCTTCTCTCTCTCTCTCTCTCTCTCTCTCTCTCTCTCTCTCTCTCTCGCTTGCTCTCCAATTGCAGAAAATCGCGAATGCGAATCGCGTTGCGATCTTGCGAAAGGAACACGTGTGCGTTGCCAAGCGGACGCGATAGTCGCGCGTGATAGTCGTTATAGTTTCCAGATTTGAAAGCGTAGCGAGAGGGCGAGAGTGAGAGCAAAAGAGAGAGAGAGAGAGAAAGAGAGAGAGAGAGAGAGAGAGAGAGAGAGAACGAAAAAGATGGAAAGAGAAAGGACTTAGAGGGAGGTGAAAGGAGAGAATCTTCGTTGTACCTTCGGTCTCTGGGCCAGATATGGCATAGGCAACTTGATAGACACGAGAGAATACATACACGTCTCGAGTAAGTTACGGGTATCTACTGGCTTTTAACGTTGTATCTCAGTCCGCGCGCTCGCGCAGTGGTCGGAGGCAATCCATTTCTGGCGAAAGTTTCCGGCAAGAATATTACGGCTGATATATTTTGCACCACTGACAGTCGATTTCGATACGCTGTGGACGGGCGCGTTAGGCGAGAGCGAGGGCTGTAATGCGTATTACGAGCGGCTAAAAATCGAGACCGGCTCTCCGCCGCCGATATTAGATGCACTTCGAGCACCCGCTAAAGGAATACTTCCTGAGGTTTCATCCTGGCGAATTCTTCATAAATTATTTCCTACTCTCTCTCTCCTTCCCTTCCCTTCTCTCTCTCTCTCTCTCTCTCTCTCTCTCTCTCTCTCTCTCTCTCTCTCTCTCTCGTGAGGAACTTGAGATAAGCTCGAGGATAAAAGAAGAGAAATCTCTTCTTGCCAATATTTACTTTTTTTCCTTGCATTCTACGCCAACTTGTATAATATTACCGAGATAGCGTTATATTCAACTTTATTGGCTATTCAACCAGATTGTGTATTGACGAAAGAGAGAGAGTGGGGGAGAAAGAGAGAGAGAGAGAGAGAAAAAAATAGAGAGATAATGCTATTAAAATTCTGAAACTACATAAACCGTAGGAAAATAGCAGGCTTTATTATAATACTATCGGGCATTCTTGGCGCAACGAGGGCGCAGCAGGTCTCATTCTCGTTCTCAATCTCGTTACTCGGTCTTAAGATAAAATATACGCCATTGCGTCCTTTCCCTTCTCGCCCACGTAATGCGCTCACTGAGAAAAAATGCTCGATATCTGTAAATATACGCACACACAGAGAAATAATTAACTATAAATCATGGTCGAGGGGACCAGTTTCTGTCTTATCAAATTCCATCATAATGTCGGTGATAATAATCTCATTTGCACGTCACCACTAGCATTCTCGTGCCGGAGCAATCAAGGAATATGGCTGGGGGCCGAAAGTAATGACAATTTTAATCGGATCAAGCATTCTTTTCTCTTAGCGCAGACCGGACGGTACCCTCCGCCCATTTCTTCCCCACTTCGTACTTCTCTACTCACCGTGCGATCGCCCAAGTTCCGCACTCGGCAGTTCAGCGTGGCCGTTTTGCCGACGAGAGCCGTCACGTTGCGGGAGGCCGAGACGTCGAAGTACGGCCCCCGGTCGAGCGGCTCCGACGCGCGATCCTCGTGTATCCTGCGGTCCGCCGTGCAACGGGCAGGTCCTTGCACTGCGAGCAAACACGATGCCATTTTAGCGGGATGGTGCCAGGATACTTTTAACGCCAGAATGCCCGGTGGAGTCGCTTTGATTACTTGAAGCTCTCCTTGCTTTCACCACTTCCACGTTTCCCATGGTTTAGGAAAAAAAATATCTCGCGACTTTTTTAAATTATATCCTTAAAATCTTCACAAATTATATGTGAAGCACACGAGTAATGAGGAACGGAGAGAGTTGTAACATGTCAGAATCGCGAGGAATCAAAACGACTCCTTCGGGCATCCCATCCAAAGGCGAATTGAAGTTCCCCGGGCGTTCTGGTGTTAAGCCGCAGGGGATGCACTCGCGTGCAGGGGATGCAGTCGCGCGCAGGGGGGATGCGACTTGTAAGATCGAGAAAAATCCAGCGGGCGCTCCAGCTGGCCCCGTTCTAACGTCTAACGCTATTATTGATGAAATCCCTCTCTCTCTCTCTCTCTCTCTCTCTCTCTCTCTCTCTCTCTCTTTCTCTTATTTCTTGGCTGATTAAAGGGATTCAAGGGAAATCAGGAGGTCACGTCCGTGTATTCTCTTCTTTTTGTATTATCAAGAGAGGGAGGAAGCTGAGGAGGGCAGGCCGCGGAAATGAGAGAAATGCTTGAAGAAAGACGCAAAAGACGTCGACTGAGAGGCGCGCTCCAATTTCTCAGGCGTTCACGCAGACATTGCTCCGACATTGTTTCCCGTCTGTTGTCTGTTCGCCGGTTAATTAGGCAGATCGAATAAAAATCGGAATGTCACGCTCGCGCGAGCGTTAACGGGGAAAGAAAACGATTCCCACGGCAACACAAAGAGAAAGAGAGAGAGAGAGAGAGAGAGAGAGAGAGAGAGAGAGAGAGAGA
>NW_022639568.1:685584-688890 GCF_010583005.1 Odontomachus brunneus
AGAGAGAGAGAGAGAGAGAGAGAGAGAGAGAGAGAGAGAGAGAGAGAGAGAGAGAGAGAGAGAGAATGTCGGTCGGGAGAAACGCGTGAAGACGTCCGCGGGGACGCATTAATTTTTCAAGCCTTCCGCACACGGACTATTGCTCCGACGTTTTCCTACGACGGCTCCTCGCGTTCTCGTCGCTCGCGAGCTTCTGCTTCGCCAGCTAATTAGACAGATTCAACGTAATTCGCGAGAACGTCACGCTCGTGTCTCCGGATGTCGCGAGAGTCAAATGTCGCGCAATAATGCGGAAGTAGTTCGAAGTGGAAAAACGTAAACGAGCGACGTGACGCGGGTTCCCCGCGGTTCTTCGGCACGTTCACCTCGACGGAGGTCGACGAATCCCGAATTCTCGAATGGTTGCAGTTAACGTCGACGTGGCGCGATATAGAGAGGAAGAGGAACGATTTTTAATAACGCGATATAAAGCGCATCGCGCGCGGCAGCTTTTCCCTCGTTTTCCTCTTTTTCCCTCTGACTCCCCTTCTTTCTCTCTTTTCACATCGTCGTGAAAAGTCGTATTATTTTCGAGGTAACGACGTCCTTTAATTCTTATTGCCCGGCCGTTCCCTGTTGCGCGATAACGCAAAATTAAACGCGCGCGTACACACGCGCGCTTTTACATAACGCAGTCTCGCGCATAATCGGCTAATTTTTCATGAAGCTTTCGCGGGTGTGCCGGATGACCATAAACACACTCTGAATTTAATCTCTCTCCTCCGTCCTGTCCATCTCTTTCTCTCCGCGTTCCGCTTTCTCTCTCTCTCTCTCTCTCTCTCTCTCCCCTTTTCTCCCTCGGCCCACGAGAGGTGCGCGCGCGCGCGACGTATGAGGAATTTACTTCGACTTCGAAAACGCCGAGGGAGATCATCATCCGCCGCAATTTTTCCCCCCGACCCGATACCCGGGATCCACTCCCGTAACGAGGTCCGGAATTAAGATTCCCCGCGGAATAGAGCCCGCTTGAAATTGAGCCGGCCGAGTGATGTTCCGTTATTTATTTGCGCCGCTGAAAGCGTAATTCGCGCAAAGCCTTTCATTTGCGCGGGGCTTGCTTCGCGGAGTTCCCGCTGGCGCCGTGGAACTTTTTCCCTGGGCCGCGCCGCGAGTGTCGCGCCATCGATTCCGTTTTATTCCGTTTTATTCACCCCTGTGTGTCCGACCCACCCCTTCCTGACCGCCCGTTTGTTTCTCCCACGGCCAATCTCGATAAGAAATTGTTGGCGAATTTCCCCCGCGCGACAGCCCGCGGAGAAGTTTGGGAAAATTGTTTCATTGCAAAAACGTGCCGCCATCGTCCCCTCCCCCCTCCCGAAAATGTAAAACGCTCGTCCCCCCTGGCCCCGTTTTGCGCGAGCGAGCGAGCGAGCGCGCGAAACGTCGAAGCACGTTTAACGTCCGCAGTTACACACAGCGGGAATATATCCCGCTTATAAGCGTATCGCGTGACACACGTATGAGCGTACGTTATAAACGTAACGTGCACCCGCGCCTCTATTATATGTAGATATTCGTAAATGGCCATGAAGCTGAGATAGTGGAAATCATAAATTGACAGCGTGAACTCTCCATTACTCATTTATCAAGTTTCCCAACGTTGTGAATCGTCCATCGTTTACTGGAAAGTTCGTAACTTCGGCCGGGCCGGCGTATATACGGTACGTACGTACATACATGCATGCATGCATGCATGCATACGTGTGTAACACGTAGCCCGGCAAATATATAGCCCGCTCTCGTACACGAACGCCAGCTCGAGAGGGTGAGTGCACCCTTCGTAACATTAATAGCGAAAATGTGTAAAAACGTGAAAGAACTTCTTATACTCTACAAACGAGATATATTATGGGCTTACGAATGTACACCTCGTACGCACACACGCATGCAGACGCATCCGCGCAAATGCGCAGCTCGCGCGCGCCTTCGCTCGCAAAGGGAAAATTTTTTTTTTCGCGATCGCATGCAGTTATCAAATCCGATAAAGTTTGGTCGCCGGAAAATCGTGCGTTAAAAATAAACGCGCCACCAAAAAGGTAAGGAGGATGCAGCTAGTTGCGCAAGTAAATATTTACCTCCCGCGCCACCGCGTCCCCGACAGAGAGACCGTGATGGAGATAGGGCGAGGATGAGAGAGACAGAAAGAGAGAGGGAGAGAGAGAAGGAGATAGGGAAATAGGGAGATTTGCCGGCGCCCCGCATAACCCGCGTTAAAATACATATCGGGATTTCCATGCCAACTCGCAGCTGCTTTCTTGGCGCTCTACAGTTAATCTTACCGCGGATGCATCATGGATTTAATTTGTTCGCGTGCTCTTTGCCGCACGGGGAGCACGATTCCGCGCTCTTGTTTGAGCGGCAATTACTAATTGTGAGTTCAGACAGTTTCGCCGGTCTCGACGTCGGTCTTTAATTCTCAGTCGGAACTAAGAAACGTTAACGTTCCGCGCGAGCGTTTCCGTTTTCTTGAAAGAGCCGTCAGACAACCGGTCTGACAAGAGACGTCAGACGAGACGTCACTCCAACAACCTGGTGGATCCTGTCCTTGGGAGTTTCGTCCCGTAATTTCGACGCGTAATTTCCGGATGTGCGCCCGGCATAATGAACGAGATAAATAATTTAATGCAAATTCCACGAGCCAGCGCGCATACACGCGCGCGCCAGCACGTATACGCGCACGCATACATAAGCGGGAAATATCAATGGGCAGTTTCATTCTAAAATTCTGCGCACACCAACGGCTGCCGCGCCAGGCGGAAAGATAATCCCGCGGCGTCTCGATTCTCATTTATTCGCCTCGTTTTTATTCTCTTTTACATCACGTTCGAGCCCCGTATTTTTTTAATTAGGTGACCTTTGCCGCGATCATTACTGAACCGGTCATATCGAGTAGAAAAAGTAATCTGAGAGAGAGAGAGAGAGAGAGAGAGAGAGAGAGAGAGAGAGCACGCGTTGCCGTTGCTTTTCGATTCCGAGTGCTCATTGATACTTCGGTTCATTGACTCGAGCAGCTTAATTACTACGTAAATCCGTATATTGGAGTAAGCTAATGTTAAGACCGAGTTATTACAAAGTTGGGAGCAAGTCTCGGAGCTAACTAAATCCGCTATGATATACGTTGGCGGTGTTCCGCTCGGCTACGACACATTACCGCCGCGCGACTTCCGTAAAGGGGAAAAAATATGCAACGCGATGCAAATAGAGAGACAGAGAAAGAGAGAGAGAGAGAGAGAGAGAGAGAGAGAGAGAGAGAGAGAGAGAGAGAGA
>NW_022639568.1:689113-691613 GCF_010583005.1 Odontomachus brunneus
AGAGAAAGAGAGAGAGAGAGAGAGAGAGAGAGAGAGAGAGAGAGAGAGAGAGAGAGAAGGAGAGATAAAGAAAGGCGATTTACGCGATCCGTAAATTAACGCTATTAACTTGTAGTCTTTTTTTTTAATCCATCATTCTCTTTTCCTGAAAAAAACAAGAAAATGTAATTGATGTTTGCATGTTTGTCGCACACGCGCTCGACTCCTGTAAATCCGCGTTTACTACCGTCGATGTATCACACATTAATCGAACCGGAAATACCTCGGAGCAAATACGATGGGGATGCAGGCAGTCGAGGACCGCTTTAGCAGCAGACGACCGCTGAAATACGGGCGCGGTACTTAACAGTTTTTCATTATTACGCAATATGCATGCGTGTATGTGTATATGTGTATGTATGCGCGCGCGTGTGGCAAGTTGAACAATAAATTATTCAAACTTACCGCACGACGGGCCGATATTAATGTCCCAGGGTTGCCGTGTTAATTTTAACGGGACCCCCCGCCGCCTACTAAAATCAGCTCCGAGAGCACAACATGTTGCTCTTTCCGCGACCGAATTAAGGGAACATTCGCGAAGCCCGATCATCCCCTTTTCTCACGCCCCTGCGTCCCGCAATTTTTTTCGCGCGCGCCCTCGAAGACGACCGGCGTTCGCGCGCTTCGGAGGAACCTTCCACGGATATATTCTCTCGCGAATATATTTCCGGCCGAGTGTATGAGTTACACTGGGCGGGTTGATCACGATAACCGCCCGGTGAAACTGATATTTCCGTGTGATAACGAAGCGAACTACCCTCCGATATTCCACCGCCGCTTCCTCCTCCTACTCCACCTCTTCCCACGCGTTCTCTCTCTTTCTGTCTCTCTTTCTCTCTCTCTCTCTCTCTCTCTCCCTCTTTCTCATCTATTAATAATCCTTTCATTTATTTATACATCTGGTCCGCGTGCCATTTAGTCCGCTGGCTGAAAGCGTTTACGATCGAGTTCCCGCAAATTACGAGAGCCGCTCGCTCTGCCCCCGCTTCCCTGCTAATTGGAGCGCGCCGACCAAAAATTCAATGATCATGTGTCACCGCGGCTGATCGACAACACGACTCACCCGTGACCAGCAGACCGAGGGTCAGCATTAGACACCTCATGGTTTCTCTCTCATAGTCGTTCCGGGGCGCGCGTTGCTCGATGATCTATCTGCCGCTGGTCCGATCCGCCGCAGTCGATGGTCCCGATCGACTCTGAGGGACGACCACCGGACGGTCGTCGATCGACTGACTTCCGCCGGTGCCGCGAAAGTGGCGGAGCGCGCGAGTTTCGCACTTGACCCGCGGAGATCGGTGCAACGTGCCGGAAACGAGCGCTTGCTGGAGTGAGCGAGCCCGAGGGAGAACGGGTGGAGGAGACAGACACAGAGAGAGAGAGAGAGATAGGAGAGAAACAGCGTATGAGAGAGGGAGAGGGAGAGAGAGGGAGAGAGAGTCAAGAGAACCAGAAGACGACGTCGACGGTCGTCGATGGCCGAGTCGACGGCTCCGGCTTTTTCCCGTTTCCGCGCCCCATGGCAGAGTTTTGTTGTCGCTCACGCGATTCCAACGGTTTACTTCACGACTCGCAGTCCACCCTGACACAATTTCATCGCGACGCGATCGCCGGCGCGATCGTTACTTTCCTTTTTCGCTGTAGCGTTCGGCGACCCGCATAGTCCCCGCTTGGTTTCTCTCTCTCTCTCTCTCTCTCTCTCTCTCCCTTTCTCTCTCTCGCTCTCTCTCTCTCTCCTCGTCTCTCCTTCGCTCTCCCGCTCGCTCGGCCCGCTTAATTCGCTAATAGCTTCACGATCTAGATCCGCGTAATTGAAAAGCGCCGACGGGGCGTGATACGCGCATCATCTCCTTTGAAATCCTCTCGCCTCCTCCCGTTGCCGTTTTCTTTGCTTTCCTCAAACTTCTCCCGCTCTTCCTTTTCCTCCTGTTCCTCGCCGCCGCTCCTCGCCTTATCGCACTCTCGGCGAAATCGCAGTGCGATCGCCGTCACTCATCGCCGCTCGGCGCCGACGGCCGACGGGCGAGCACGGGGACCTGTCGCGGTGCCGGCAGTATACGAACACGCGTCTCGCCGACCGGGAAATCGACCCGCTACCGTCCTCCGCGCACTCTTCTCCGCGTACTTTCCCCCGGCGACGGGGGTGACAGTTAGATCCTGGCTGAGAAATGCGGCTTCCTTCCCGTTTCCCAGGAGCAGGTGTGTCTGTCTCTCCTGTTTCACCGCTTCCAGGACACTCCAGCGTCCCCGAGTCGCGTGACAGCGCCTCGTTCGTTGATCACTCTCAGTGACGATCGACGACCTCTCTACTCCGGAGATTGGGGTGCGATGATCTCTGCCTCTGCTCGTGTCGGCGGCGACGGTCTGGCTGGCAGCCGGTCCTCGGACGCGAAGGTCACTCTCGTGGCGCGGATATCCGAGCGAAACTGAACGGAACTGACAGTGCGTGCGACGCGGCCTCGCG
>NW_022639568.1:694113-695437 GCF_010583005.1 Odontomachus brunneus
CTCTCTTCCACCGCGTGCGCTTCGCGTTTCTTCTGACCGCCACGGAAATTTTGCCTCACACTCCTGCGGGTCTATCGACGCGTGAATAGAGAGGTGTGTTTCTGTGAGACATCTCTTCCGAGCGGTTGCAACGGCTAATGCACAGACTTGCGAGTTAAGGAAGCGTCGAGAATTATTGACTTGCGTGATAAATCCGCAACCAGAAATTCATCTCATGATCAGATTTCCTGATCAGGTTGATTCCAATCAGTCATCTGGTTTCTCCATAAGGTGTGCTTATCGAATCTTAATGAGTCATGTTAACGCGGATATTTGGGAAATATTTTTATTCTTTTTACATCGTAAACTTCAAGTTTGCACGGCGCTAAATGATGAGTTACTTGCAGGAATATATCTTATACATGATTCAATGAAGAAAAATCTGTTCTCATTATTTGAAAATAATTTTCATTAACACAAAGTACGAAATATTGAATTGAGAGTATGTGCTTTTATAGATGAAATAACCATATTATATTTCGTATAGGACTAGCATAATATTCAAATGAAATTATAACGTTAAATTCAACGTGGAAATTCAAGACTTCAGAGATGGTTAAATTTACACTAAAATTATATATCGTGGCTTATGTTTGAAATAATAATTGTTATATATCAGTTTTATGGTGGACACCAATTTTGCTTTCTGTTTCGCGATCATGACCTTATTAATAATTGGGTGTTTATTAACATCATCTCATACGAACTAAATGACTCATTGGGGTCAATCTGATCAGGACCATGGGATAAATTTCTATTCGGGAGTAAAAGCGCACCAATTCCCGAGCCATACACAGAGAAAATGTTGTAGTAAAGGTTACATCAAAATCTTTGTAATCTTAAATCGCACAGAACTATGACCGAAACTAATACATACATATTTGGTAAAAAATGTTATGCTATTTTTGTAGTAATGTCAAAGTACATTTACGGTACAGAGAATACACAGCTTT
Source organism: Odontomachus brunneus (assembly GCF_010583005.1). Taxonomy (NCBI): domain Eukaryota; kingdom Metazoa; phylum Arthropoda; class Insecta; order Hymenoptera; family Formicidae; genus Odontomachus; species Odontomachus brunneus. The sequence goes on from NW_022639568.1 coordinate 695,106, forward strand.
ACAGAAAATATTAACGAAAATATTATATAAAAGAAAATATAATTTTAACGCAATTTTTATTACAATATTTTTCTCGTGTATCTAATTCTGGCAATTCGAATTGTTTCTATTTTTAAATACAAATATGTAAGCTTTCAAGATGGAATATATGTGTGGATTTTTTCAGATAAAATAGAACGATTGTGTTTTTATCACTATAATTTTATAAAATAATAACGATTGTGTTTTTATCACTATAATTTTATAAAATAATAACTGCGTTTATGGCAGAGAGAGAGGGGGGAGAGGAGAGAGAGAGAGAGAGAGAGAGAGAGAGAGAGAGAGAGAGAGAG
>NW_022639568.1:696292-704289 GCF_010583005.1 Odontomachus brunneus
GAGAGAGAGAGAGAGAGAGAGAGAGAGAGAGAGAGAGAGAGAGAGCTGCTCTGCAAGTATTGTAGAATTTGTAAATCTGATTGATGTATATTTTTAAATCTCAGTTGAATGTAAGAATACACACTAATGAGCTTCACGAATTCTACACAGTTGCAAAGTAGCTTTCTCTACTGAACGCAGCCGAGATATGCCATATTGACTTATTGCGACCTGCTGCTTTCTTTCGCATACAGACATTAAAGTTACATTGTGTCATAAAATTACAACGACATGAAAATTACAACGACATGATTATCGTTTCAGCTGAAAAATCCAAAATAACGTATCACCTAGTTACCAATATTTTATCTTTGCACATTTCTCATGAGTCTCCAGTTCTCACTTATGTACTTCCATTCGATGTTTTGTGCCACCGTTATGGTTTATTAATAAACCTGTTTGACTCGAAAGGACGATTTTACTGACCCGCGATAACGAACAAACAAACAAGTACACACACACACATATACGCGCGCGCGCGCACAACGTAGCGCGAAGGATCACGAGCTATTATTTTATTTATTGTTTCCAGCTATCGTCGAGTTATTACGCGGAAATGCGAAACTGTTAGAATTTACCCGGCGGCGCAAGCGATGCCCGCTGTTAAAAATAAACGTGTACACTCAAGCTTGCAGATTAGACGCGGAACGAACTCGCGTGGGAAAATGTGCGTGCTTTTTTAATTTTTCTCTTTCGCTCACTGATAGAACAACGCCGCGCGCGCATCTGTGTGTGTTTGTTTGTTTCTGTGTATTTCACGTAAACACGGACGAAACCTATGAATTTCGAAACAGCTCTAATTAAGCGTTACATATTTCAGTATTTTAATACACACGCGGTCGTAATTTCCCAGTTAGATTACGCGAAGGATTTTACGTGGAGATTTTCGTAACATCAGATGTTATGAAATTGGGGAGCTATTAATAGCAACTTTGTACATTTGTAATGTGTGTGCGTGCATGCGCGCGCGCGCGCGTGTGTGTCGAGCGACATAATTTCACTTGCTAATCATGAACCTAATTAATTTTATCGAGTCGATTAATGGTGAACCGCGCCGCGACGAAATAGCGCACATTGAGCAATAAACAGAGGATGTGATCTAATTAACTCATAGGAATGGGATAACAGCGCGACAACTCGATCGATGGGTCGTCGAATTTTCTTTCTTTCCTCGCGCAAACTTTCCAATCACGACGAATACGGCCGGAAACGATCGAGCGTGTCGCACACGACTGTGTGTCTCGCCGACCAATAATTCATCGCTGTTTTCTTTCTTTTTTTTTAATTTATTGTTTGTATTTTTATCGCCGGTGGTTGCCTTTAACCTGCTAGATAAACATCGCGAAGCAAGCAGACAGCGACGAGCGCGGAAAAATACGTTCCGAATAAGCAAAAAAAAAAGAAGAAAAAATGAGAAAAGGGAAAAATGTGTGCCACTCGTTCAAATCCAGCCATATTGTTCGTGCGTAAATATCGATATATGAAACGAGTGCTATCGATGAAGCTCGATGAGAACTCTCGAGGCCAATCGATCTCTCAAGTGTTCCACACGCGAGAGCGTGTTTATTTCCGGTCTAATTGCCGCAGCGTAAAAACTTGTTTAAACTTGTTGATACACAACCTGTGATTTTTTGAAAAATATCTTGGAATTATTTTCAAAGAACACATTAAGGGAATCATTTATTAATTGGAGAATGCCAAATTAACATAATATACGTTTTGTAACATTTGGTCTGTTCTTTTCAGCTGCACTGCTGAACTGCAGGAATAAGTTAAAGTGAGACAAGTATATGTTTTCTCACTCTAACTTATTGCATCTGTTTAGCAATGCTAAAAAGAACAGATCAATTGAGTAGCAGAGATACCTGCAGCTATATATTGAGGTAGAAAGAGACAGAGAGGGAAAGAGAGAGAGCGAGAACGTGTCAACAAGTAGTTACGCCACGTTAGGTTAGGTTAGAGTTAGGGTTTAAAGTTCCGGCTTAACTATCGGAATATATACCGTTACGTTAAGATATGTTCGAACATGTTCGGACTTGCGATTGTTTAAGAAACGTATCTTTTGGTATATTGGTGAAAGTGCCGTAAAGAAAGGTCTGAATCCAAGTAAAATAACTAGAGACAAGAGAAAGAGAGAGACAAGAGTTAGGTTATGTTCGCCGGAATTGTGCTACAGTTTAGCGTTACTTGAACATGATATCGGGACATAATATCAGATAATTTTTGATAACGCTTTACCAAATAATCGTCTCGTCAAGTGATCACATCGATTTGTACGTGCGTGCAAGAAAAATCCAACAAACCTCCGACAATGTAAGTTGCGTCTCATTGAGCTGTTGTGTTTGCGACAACGTTTGTCAAGACGGAATATTCGAGAGCACACTTTGCTAAAACAATCTCGCTTTTTTCCTCAGGATGGACGACCAAGCGTGTCCACGATGCAAGACCACCAAATACCGAAATCCGTCGCTGAAGATGATGGTCAACGTCTGTGGCCATGCATTGTGCGAAAGCTGCGTGGATTTACTGTTTCTCAAAGGTTAGGAACGATAAGTTAAAACAGGATATTTATGTTTAAAGTATGACACGAGTATAAAAAATAGGAAATAGAATATACAAAATGTGGCAAATATTGCTACGATCACTTATTCCTATCACTCACTTCGTTATCCTCAAGGCTAGATCCACAATAGATGTAGTAAGTTTAGTTTTTGCTCTAAGCTCTAAACTGTAACATAATTTTTGACACAAGGTATCTTTCATGTTACGAAAATATGAAAGTCTCAAACTCTAAAAAGATATACAACAAAGAATTGTGTCTGATGGCACAGGGAACAACTCTTGCCAGAAATGCAGTTACAGCTTAGAATTTAGAACAACAAGCCTACCACAGTTATTGTAGATCAAGTCTAATGCACAAAATGAATAATAATAATCTCAACTACATTATACAATTAAATTGTCTAGGATCTGGATCCTGCCCAGAATGCAAGATTCCTCTGAGGAGAACAAACTTCAGAGTGCAGTTGTTTGAGGATCCCATGGTGGAGAAGGAGGTGAACATAAGAAAGCGCATCCTACGAGACTACAACAAGAAGCAGGAGGACTTTGCGACATTGAACGAGTACAACGATTATCTAGAGGAGATTGAGCACGTAATATACAACTTGGCAAACAACATCGACGTGGCCGAGACTAACAAGAGGATAGAGCAGTACAAGAAGGACAACAAGGAGCAGATAGCGAAGAGTAAGTCTAAACTGGGCAGGAGCGAGTATGAATTGGAAGAGATGCTGGAACTGGAGAAGCAAAAAGACGAAGAGAGGAGGATAGAGCTCATTCGCCAGGAGGCCGAGGCCAAGAAGAAGAAGATTCGCGAGAAGGAGGCCCTGATAGACGAGCTCATGTTCTCGGAGGGGAACGCGAAGATTATCGTCAAGTCGTTCGCGAGCGCGATGCAGTCGTCCAAGAAGGACGCCAAATCCGCCAACACCGCCGTGCGAGCCACCCAGTTCAGCACGGGCATCAAGTTCGGCAATCAGGGCGGTCAGAATTATCTGTCGGTGCCAAAGATTGAGGAGGGACCGCTTTACGCTTATACACCGATCCGGCAACAGACCGAAGGTCCATCACCGCCGGGCTGGCGGGAATTGCAGTCTCGCGGATACGTCACAAACATACGCAATGAGTCCCAGTCTGAAAGAGCTGGTGGATTCAAGGCGCATGTCGCGTGTCTGCGAGCGCTGCAGGAAGCGATGGCGGGCCTGTATCATAATCCTTCGCAGCGCCAGGCAGAATTCGACGCCGTATGACCGCGTAAATTATCTCTGCGCACGATCCCAACCGTGACCTCGAGCATCTTCTTGTTCCGTCTTTCTCCGCGCGATTGTGTCGACCGTTCGGCGGTGGAAACTAATTTAAGGATTCGAACAGACGAACCACTTTGCGGTGCCACAGACCCGTGCAGATGGGCTGCTTTGTCGCGCCACGAAGAAACGTTTCAGAGTAATGTGTATACATAACAAACCTACTTTTTTCTAAAAAAAAAAAAGGTAAAAAAGGACGCCAAGTGTATGCGCTTTCTCGTATAAATAAATATCATAAAAAAAGTTATTGGTAAAATTCTTACAAAAAGAAATAGTATCAAATGGTTTATATCAAGTGAAATTAATTTTATACACAATAAATATTATTATAACTACTTTGTATGTATGAACACTACATTAAGTATCTACTGACTTTATTTTTTTATAATTACACAAAAAATAATTTTTAAAAGCTTATTTAGTAAACGTACAAAATAAAAATTTTGGGAAAAGTTAAATAAAATTTCACACGCACACACAAAACACTTGGCGTGCCAGAGAGGATCGCATTAATACTTTTAATGCTTTACGAAAATCTTTGTATTTGAACATATATTGTACGAGTAGCATTAAAAGAATGGGCACGCTAAGTATTTTGTGTATGTGTGAAATTTTACCCTGGCATGCCAAGTGCGTGTTTTCTGTGTGCGTGTGAAATTTTATTTAACTTTTTCCAAAATTTTTATTTTGGTATGTTTACTAAATAAACTTTTAAACATTATTTTTTCCCACTTCTATATTATCAGAAAATAAAGTCAGTAGATATTTAATGTAGTGTTTATACATACAAAGTAATTATAATAATATTTATTGTTATGAAATTAATTTCACTTGGCGTAAACCGTCTGATATCATTTCTTTTTGTGAGAATTTTACCAATAACTTTTTTTATAATATTTATTTATACGAGAAAGCGCATGCACTTGCCGCCTTTTTTTACCTTTTTTTTTTTTAGTAAAAGGTACGTAGGTTACGATATTACACCTTTTTCTCGAAAATAATTAATAAATATCTATTGTACACAAATATGACATAAAATGCATCAATAAATTGATACAGATAGATGAGATTAAATATATTTATTCTTTAGTATAAAAAATAGAAGTCTATTTTGCTCTCTTGTATTTCTCTCTGTGCTATCTTTTCACTCTGCCTCCTCTGTTTTTCTTCTCGTTTTCTATCCTTTCTTTTTCTCTCTCTCCCTCTCTCTCTCTCCCCCTCTCTGTCCCCCTCTTTCTCCCACCCTCTCTCTCTCTCTCCCTCTCTCTCTCTTTCTATCTCTGTACACAACATTGTCTCCATCTATCATGTAAATGATCAAAACATTTAATAATTTTTTTCGAAATAGAATACTTATCAATTTCCTGCTAGAATTCTGATACCTCCTCGCTTATTATGTTCTCCTGATACCAAAACGTGAAAATCGACTCCTGATACCAAGTCGTGAAAACTGAATTCTCCAAGTTCGAATTTCCCGCCAGAATTTTGGATACCTCGTCGCTCATTGTTCTCCTGAGCCTATATTCTTGAAATTTCTCCCACCAGTACTTCGGATACCTCCTCGTTCATTATGTTCTCCTGATACCAAAACGTGAAAATCGGCGAAACTGAATTCTCCAAGTTCGAATTTCCCGCTAGAATTTTGAATATCTTGTCGTTTATTATGTTCTCCTGGGCCCTTATTCTTGAAATTTTTGCGTATACATAATTTTTATTGCGCAGCTATTTTATGGTATGATTAAACCTGCGCAGTAAAACTTACGTATACGCAACTATTTCAAGAATAAGAGCCCTGGGCCTATATATTCTTGAAATTTTTGCGTATACGTAATTTTCATTGCGCAGCTATTTTATGGTATGATTAAACCTGCGCAGTAAAATTAACGTATACGCAACTATTTCAAGAATAAGGGTCCTGATACCAAAACACAAAAATCGAGGAAACTGAATTTTCTAAGTTCGAATTTCCCGCTAGAACTTCGGATACTTCGGTTGTTTTCCAACAAGAGACACAAGTCGATACAAACATCATTCTATCTTTGTTCCACATCTAGTGAGTAACAAGGATAGGATGATACTTGTGTCGACTTGTGTCTCTTGTTGAAAAGCAATCTTCCTCGCTCATTATGTTCTCTTGATACCAAACGCAAAAATCAAGGAAACTGATTTCTCTAAGTTCGAATTTCCCGCCAGAACTTCGGATACCTCTTTGCTGATTATGTTCTCCTGATACTAAAACGCAAAAATCGAGGACTGTGACGCCATAAATACTTCGCGTCAATTTAATGCTGTGGCGCCATCTATCGAAAAAAGAACGACACTTCACGTTTTGTGCCCGACGATGTTTCTTAATGAGAAATTCGAGCACTTTGAAATTAAGAATCTTCAATATTATGCATTTGAAGCAAACAGAAAGACACTTTCTTAAGTAACTGGACCCTGAGGAATTGATTAAACATACTTAAAAATCGGATCAGTCATTATGGCTGTACGACAAATCTGACTATCAGGAAGTAAACGTGTCGCGTATAATTACACGGCCAGCCTCGCAGCTCGTACCGAGCTTTGTGCGTGCACTTGGCGCGAGACACTACCGTGTCTCTTGATATAAGCGCAGAAATTACCACAAGAAAGGAATGACAAAGTTTTAATGGAATCCTTGTGTCTTGCGTTCTTCTGGGCTTGTGGCGTGTCTGTTATATGCATCACTTTGAAGCTTCTCGATGATGTCATAGAACAGCCCGTTTGTGCAGGTCTCTGGCGCTTCTCTGTGGCATCACAAAGTGGTTCGTTTATTCGAAGCTTCCAAGTGATTGCGCAACGGCAGCGTCGAGTCAGGAAACGTCGCATTCTGTTCGTCGTGGCAGTTTATGCCTCACTAGATCATCGTGAGGACAGAATTGTGCCTTTGACGGGAATCGATGCGTACTTTTGGACATCGACATATAACATCCTTTGAATCGTGGCTGTGTCTTGTGCAATATTGTTGTTATTTAAGAACGATAAGTTAAAAGCGCGCGCGAGTATCTACGCGCACACAGATACATACATACATGCTGGCTTGTCAGTCGAACGACCATGCGAACGTTCAGGCTCTAATTGGCGCGTGTTAATTTGCCGATCGATGCATACGTGATATGCATTATTGCAACCAAAATTACCAAAGCAACGCTATTGTCGGAGACAATTTTCCGCTCTGTCGAATATACTCCGAAGTAATTTTAGCCGTTTCTACCGATTGAAATAAATGTTAATTATGGCTAACGTGTATGGATGAATTATTCCCTTCGAAATCAGTTGAGATCGAATTGATGACTCACCAATACCCAAACAGCACACGATATGTTCAGTACATGGATGTTCTGTGGATGTCCTTAGGACATCGGACGACCGCAGGACATCCTCAGGACATCCCGAGGAGATTTGTGCTGTCTGGGTATTGATACTTTTGATTTTCTTCAATTGAAGACGGCGGAAGTGCTTTGCACACGATGAAAATATACTAATATGTTATAAATTGTGATGTATATTCATGTCATATACATAGCGACAATGGAAAAAAATTTTTTAAATAAGAATAAGTAAAAGTCGTGATCATTATTGACTATTTTCTTGCATGAAATTGTTGCCTTTCAATGCCTATAACTTTAAATTACTCTTCTGGAGAAAACTGATTTTTATAAAAAATATCAAATAAAATATAATAAATATACAAAGTATTGACGTATCATTGAAAAGAATTTTGTCTCAAACCTAGTGCTTTTACCATATTTTGCATACTTTTTTTTTTTTAATTTTTGCCACAAGTTTTATAATCTTTCCATTCTCTATTTGTTTTCTACATGCTATTTGTAGCAATCACTATCATAATTCTTAGTTAAGGAAAGTGATGTTTCATAGCGAAGGCTTGGAAATAATTTATACACAAATATCGAGCCCAAGGAATACGTTAAACCCATTATTTCTGTAAGTATATAGTTAATACAGGACTCTTATTCTTGAAATAGTTGCGTATACGTAAGTTTTACTGCAATTTAATCATACCATAAAATAGCTGCGCAATGAAAATTAATCTCCGTCCCCCCCCCCCCC